>NW_017305179.1:1657952-1676035 GCF_001594115.1 Trachymyrmex septentrionalis
TTTCTGCTCCCTATTGTAAAAAAACCGGAGTAACGGCGAGTAATAACATTGAAAAACGTTTTGGTTAATGTTGTTGATGTTAGAAGGGTGGATTTATAATGGTTGCTTAATTAGCAGTGATCCAGTAATTAAGCAAGCTCGCCCGAAGCGAGTGAAAAGTTTTACGATTCGTAATAAGAGATACCGTTGTAAAGCTCCGTGGCTTTGGGCATTCACTGAAAAATTAAACCCGCGTCTCTACACTACCCTCTAACGTTGCATGTAGGTGTGTGTACCCGATGAGTGCGCACTTTCACGAAAACCGGGGTCCTTCTTCGCTCCGTTGGAATACGGGGGGCAACTTTGTAATCGCATCTTTCCCGTGCACCTGACACAACAAAGGTGCCATTACCGCGGTAATTGAAGTTGTTAATTATTTTATAAATTACGTCAAACTGATTAGTGGGTTCTCCACTACGCTTCGCCACGGTTTATTCTCCCGGTCGCGTTCAAAATCAACAACATAAACCCCGTAGACTCGCACAAGCGCGAGCGGTAAGTTCGTCGGTCGGATTTATGGCAGCTTCGCTGGCACGCTAAGATAAAGCTGTGTTTTAGTTGTCCGACGTTCTAATTTCAACACTTAAAATCCTTAAAAAGCGGAGCAGCTGGAACGTCACTCTCGACGAAAATTGTCTACAAAAATACTCTATTCTCGATCACGAACACTCGGAAGAGATTTTTCTATTATTTCTCCATTGCCAAATTAAAATTTAGATTTGTTTTTTGTTTGGCAGTAACTACATTAATTACATTGCGCTTCCACGAAAAGTCAACAGGCGAGAATCTATGTAAGTAATGACGCAAATAGTCTCTAGCAATTTCCCCGTAGCTCTCTTAGCGACCGCCTTCGGCAATTGGACGATATTGGATCCAGAGTGGAGAATTGACTCGTTTCGCGGAAGTGGGTATTGCGCCCGCGCATAGATGCTACAATTCGCTTGTAATTGCATCGAACATCGAGCAGCAAACTCTTCTCCGTGCAATATTTTGCAGTTCGCCGACGATGATTTCAGTAAAAGCGTGGACTTATTTCGCGTGCGCTAAAGGAAGCGTATAATAGAAAACTCACTTTCTCATGTTTCTGTAGAGAGTTAATTTTGTGTCGCGCTGCTGCGGATTTTCCTAAATACCGAGTCCTATTTCACGTATTTCAAATTATCTGATTCTACGTCGTGGTTCCATAACGCCCGCGTGATTTCGAACGGCTGTTCTTTATTTTAATCCTCCGCTGCCAACTAAAGTCTTTAAACCATCGATATTTGGATTATAAATTTTGGCAGAATACATTCGAGTCTGTAAAAAAAAGTAAAATACAATTTGCTTCTATGTCAAGTGCAAACTCATCGTTAAAGCTTTGGCTAACATAGTACCAGGTTTTTTTCAAATTTTATATAATCCGGAGCGATAAAAAAATTGTTCTGAATTTCTCGAACGTTATTGTTGACGAAAAGAGAGTTCAAATTCACGTTGCCGATGGAAGATTAATTTTCAGATTGTGAAGATTAACGCTCAACTTATTGTATGATTATACCGAAACGATATGAATTTAAAACTAACAGTATAATCTTTTATATCGGAGACTCGCGGAAAAAATGTGAATCACCTCGAATCACCCACGACTCCCTTTCGTCTCCGCGACACAACAGCTTACCGTTCCCCTCGCTGCAGCTTGCAATGAACTTCCGTTCGTCAGGCACGTCCCATCGTGTATCCACGCATCCCAATCATAGGTCTGTGGCCCGACGTTGGTTTAAATATAGCCGACTCCTCTATAGTGTCATCTTACGAAAGATCGGACTTGTCGGAATACGACAGGAAGCGCGAAGAAGTCCTTACGACACACAGTTCCAATCGCGAGATTCTCAAAATATCTTTTCGAAAGAAAAACAAATATCTTTGTTATAAATTGATTATATAATTTTCTTATTATAAAATACGATTATATAATTATGTAAATTTTGTAGATTACACAAAATAATATTATATCATACTTCGACTACAAAAGAAATTTGTAATTTTAACTCTAAGTTTGATGTAATAAAAATTGTAATTATTATCAATGAAAAATTGGGGCCCAACAATTTATTAATTCTTATGATGTTTCAAATTTCTTCGATTTCATCATTTTTTCAAATTCATGTTTACAATGATACGTGAGAAACGATAGCTGTTGGTTATACAAAAATAGAAGATATATATTCTTGCGAGTATACGAAGAACATATTGGACTTATCCCTTAAAAACCATGTGCCGGAACTAAAAGCGGAAGCGAAAGTATTGGCAGGCTGATCTTGAATTAGGATCACCGACGGTTGTGTCACGTATCGTTTGTCACGAGAAAACAAAAAGAATTCAACGCACAAGCCATCACGAAAATACAAGCGGATGGATTACGAAAACATCGACAAGATGGTTTTCCATTCCATTAAAGAACAACATTTTATGATGCAGCAGAGATTGTTATTTTTCCATCCGCAGCGCCTATATTTTCGTATATTATTGTGAACGCACCATTCTTTATATATATAAACATTGAATAAATATTTAAAAAATATTTTAAACGTAATATTTTCCTCTTTTTTTTTCCTTTTTTTTTTAACATCGAATTGTAAAAAAGGTATAATATAACTTTTACTCCTTGCTTTTACTCAAATCTAACGCTAGACGATGCGATTCTACGTTATAGAAGTTTCATGTGATGGTAGCGTCGGTAAAAATTACGAGTCTTACGTGTTGCTCGAAGGAGAGAACTCACGAGGGGAAGAAAAGAAAGAGCGAAAGAGAGATCAAAGTCGCTGATTATAAATAGATCGCGGAGCGGAGAAAGACCGACGGGAGAGTCGGTTTCTATTCTAAACCGACTGTAGGTTGGTCACCTCGCTGCCACCCACCGGCCCTGACCGTCAAAGAAAATGCATTCGTTGTCGCGTGCTGTGTTTTCGCAAGGGAGATAGAAACTGCGTTTTTATGGGAAGACATAAAAAGAACGGTGTACACTCGTTTACGACTTTCATAACCCCGGTCATACGCAATAATGAAGATAAGACAGCCACGTGAAGGACATCCGGTTATTCTGGGTCATCTCAGATAAATCATCCCGGTTGAATGAAATGTGTCGCAATCTGTCGTTTTGTATTCTCCGTAAGATAAACATATGTTTACATAATAAATATTTAGTTTGCATTATTCAAAGAAATATTTACTAAAATTTAGTATATATTTTCAGTGTACGATATAAAAGTTTATGTCATCGTTCGGCTTGGCAAAGAATTGGTAGAACGCATCCCAATGTGCGATTGACATTTCCACGATGAAAAAAAAATATCGTCTACGACGGCAGTTCCAGGTAATACTATTCTATTCTAATACGAATTCTATCTCTATTCTATTCTAATGTTCCGCAGCAACGCTCTGAAATAAAGCGACGTACCGTATGCATGGAGAAAGAGCGACGCAGTGTAACGTCGCGAGCATGGATAAATCTTGGCACGAGTCCGCGTAAATGTCCGCGCGACGATGCTCGCGTCTGGACGCTCAATGGCGGATTTCGCGCTTGAATCATCCCTGTCCCGAGTATACGCCTGCCTCGGCGATGATGCATCGTTCGTTGCAAAACGCACCTCTTCTCGAGAGAGCAACGACTGTGCGTGCGTGCGTATGCAAACAAGCGTGCGCTCTAAACGCCTCCGAATAATGGACCGAATGCATAGGACGTTAAGTAAAAAGTAAAATTGACCTTTACGCGTTGAATCTCTTTTCTGTCTCGATTCCTTTATGTATCATATCGCGACTTCTTAATATCAATTTCATATTATTTATCACCGTTTCTCGTAATTGCTTTTTTACCATCAGATCTCATCTGACGCATTTAATCCAAGAATTATGATCATTTTGCGTTCGCAATATTTTTTTACGAATTATGCGTTGTCTAATCAATCAGCCGTGATCTTTTTTTGGGGGGAGAAAAATTATTAATATAATCTGTTACGTTTCTTGAAAAAATACTCTTGATTTATTTTCTGGTTAAGGTTCCACGCGCCGAAATTTTAAGGATACGCGCTTGACTTTGATGGCCGGAAATTACATTTATACCTCGTCTTTTTCAAAGTATTTCATCTCTGGTTATCGTAAGGGCAGGAACCTCCTCAAAGAAAGTTTGTTTCCTTTTAACATTGCAGTACACGCCATCTCATGTTGCTCGACCTTTGAGACTTGCCATAAGTTTCGTCAAGATACACCCTTAATTAGCTTTCTAGGAACTTCGCAGCATCACCGTCGCAGACTCGGCACACTCAATATGGCGCAGTGTAATTTTTCTGTCCGGTACATTCGAAAGTTATTGACACATGTGAAAGGGGATATACCTCAGACAATAATATATACTCGTTTACAGTTTTGAGAAAGTTGATAAGAATTATTTTCCCATGTCCTGCAGGGCAAGTAAAAGTTCATTAATATCACGTTGTAATAGAATTCAAACATGATACGCGCGTTGGGTGTCGTTCTCAAAGATTGATGATTGAATATTTCATTGCTCGGAATATTTCCAGCTCGGAACTACCGCGCACATGGATGGTAGATTATTATTGAGTATTATTTCTGCGACAAATGATTCCTGAGTCGGTCAACCTTTTGTAGACTTTGCCACGTTAAGCGGTCTTCAAGATGAGACCCGAATTCATGTATCGAAAATAGCGAGAGACGACTTCCCGCAAAGACGGACCCCCGGCGAATCGTCCGTGAGTCGTTTCTCGAAAGTCGGCTCGCACAGAGCACGGACCTTGAAAGCCGCGTGAATAAAACCATGGCGTTGTAACCGGTGGAGCTACCGCTGAGTCATTTGAAGCGGCAGAAAGGACCTGCAAAGCGGCATTTAACGAAAACGCGCGGGTGGCCGTTTACGCGCGGAATCCAACAACCATCCTGCTGAGGTGAGGGCGGTGTTCCGATGATGAGAAAGCGATCGGCCGCAAAAATCTTCTGTGTCGCCGGCCATTGATGACCGCCGCATACAAAAGTGTTTCCTTATATCCGTTCCTTTATCGTAAAAGGTAGACTTCAGATTTTGCACAACGCAAGCGTAAGTAAAATGTCTTACAAGCCGTATTAGTCTTCGAATGTTCAATTACGGCAGTGATTTAAGCAAAAGTACTTTTACCGCAATATTTAGAGGAAAGTTAACGTAGAAGTAAGTAAATAAAAAAAATTCATATTTTGCATTGGAACAAAATTCTGTTGCGTTTTTACGACGCATTGTAATTCGTTCCAGTCGTAAATCGTATCACGTTATACTGTCGAAGAGTGGAGTTGATGTATAACGTGATGAGATATTTCGAGATAGATTGCCAGAGTTTCAAAATATCGCGTCTTTTTATTACTGTGGCCCGCAGTGTTTCAGGCGGGAACGTAAAATCGAGTGTTACGTAAAGCGATGCATCGACTTTATATACCTCGTCGTCGTTGAGTCGAGTGCATGGGTGGTGAACGTTTTTACTGCCACCGTGAAGGGCGAGGGCCCTCCTCCCAAGGGTTCTGCGAGGGCGAAGGGTCCGGAAAAGTGCGATGTACCATCGCGTGAACGACCAGAAGGGATTTTCAAACTCGATTTTCTGATCGTTTCCCCAGATTGACGCGAAAATAAGCCTAAAGGTAACGGAAAACTTATGGGGAAACTCTAGTACTTTATGCTTCTACTTAAAAGTTTGCAAATTACCATATCATACGCGTTTAAGGAAATTAACAAATATAAGTTTCAAACGATGATAAAAAATTGAAATTACGCAATAGAGCGATACAGTAATACGACAGAGATATATAGTATATGTATTCTCGCCGAAGCTTAAATTACGCTTCAAAGTGCGAAACAAAAATCCATCGGTGTCGGCACGAAGTTACAGTGACATGTATATCCTCCGTTACTGCGTCTGTAGAATGCAAATTGCGCTGTGCAGCAATAACGTGGGGGAATAAGAATAATAATATCGCGAAAATACTTTTTTTTATATGACGCGTAATATCTGTAACCATCTTTCCTGAATAAAATGCATTAAATATTCAAAGAGGTGTCCGTATTCGCTACTGCAACGTGACCGAGCTACCGATGAGGTCTATTATTGCTCTGCGGTATAAAAACCCATTTAATAACTCCTTGTCTCCTCTTACATCTATTTCAGGACCTTCCCCTCCTCCCTTCTTTTAAATAAGACTTTTTCTAAACAAAAAGAGTTGAGAGAATTTTATTCGCGCAAATGAGAGAGATATGCTTGATAAAACGGAGTGAAAATATACAAGTTCTCGGGTGCGTGTAATTATCGTGCAACTGGTGATTTTCCTATTTTCTGAAGTAATCGCGAGACAAATACGAGTCGAAAAGTATTTTCCACGCCCAAACGTGTGACACACATACACACATACGCACACACACACACACATTGCAAATTGATTTTCTTCAGAAACACTTAGGTATATTTCGAAAGGAACAGACTGGGAGACACGACGAGCCACTCTATTCATTTTCATTCTGATCGCACGCGCATCACGGAGGCGACAAAAGCGCACCTCGAAGAGGAAACAGCGACAGACTGTCTGGACAAGCGGAAGTGACCGCCGGCTAATGCGACACGGTCCTCTGTCCGTTTAAACCGAGATCTACCGAGACCTTACAATACAATAGCAGCTTCCATTTCCATCAATCTTAACTCAGCTTCTTAAAACAGCAGCGGAAAAAAGAACTGAAAGTAAATGTTGTAGGTGTGAACGAATTCGAAATCTTTATGTACAAATATTGCAACGTATAATATGCGCGAAGAACGATATTCATTTGAAATAATAATAATAATAATAATAATAATAATAATAATAATAATAACGAAAAAACTGAGACATACGTGTAGAATTTATTTCAATTTGGAAAATCAAAGTATATTTTAATTACAAGGAAGGTTTCTAGACAACGATAAAATTGAAGATACCAACGTTTGAGTATTTCAGTCGAGTATATAATGCATGGGGGTGCTAATTTAGTACTCCGTTATTTCAACTTGGCTCTCCTCTTTCACTTACTTCGTACGGAATAAAACCACGCATTTCCCGCGAGGGACATATACTAATATTGTCGCATGCCTAGTCGATGCTTATGGCTGCTGTAAAACCCGATATACCTCCTCTCACATGTTGCACGCTCGCTCCACACGACGGCGCGACAAGACTCCAATATTCATCGTCTCGTTTTCGAGGACTACTAGACGAGAAGCTGGCTCGCACGCCCACGGCCCTTTGATATTTTTACGCGGTTAGGCGTGGCCCTCCATCCCCCCTGCGACCCCCCCCCCGTCATCCCGTCGTCGTGACCCTCTTATATGAGAGTCCATACGGGAACGAGCGAGTAGAGATGCCGTTTGTTATAACTTATTGTACCGATGCGCGTGGCCCGTCCCTCCGTGTGTGTTTATGTTGGCCGTCTCGCCCACACGCTGCCCTCTCCGCATTTTTCACCCGGTACATTCCGCCCCGTGTTGTTGTAACGAGGGTTGATGGCCCGAGCAGCCCCGCGCCTCTCCCTCTCCTCCGCTCGAATTTCGATGTCCAGTTTTTATTTTCAGAACCGATGGTTTAAACGATCTCGATGCCGTGTTGTCTTGTTTATTTTTTTTTTTTTTTCAGAACCGCCATTCTCGAGAAGGCAATCTTTAGTGGGTCGGAATTGATCGGAACACAAAAATTGGATTACTATATTCAACATTATTAGAAATAAATAGTTTCTGAAAGATTTCTTTCTCATGTAATGTTCGTTAAAAAGTAATAACTGATAAAGTTGACTTGATTAAAAAATTTCTTATCTAACAATATCGCTAATTTTTTGCTAAATTTATCTTCAATTTTTAAAAAATTCTATTTCGAAACAAATAAAATATAATAAAAAGACATATAATTATTAAAAAATTCTTTTCTACCTCAATTGAAATTGTCTTTAGATTTTTATTATTGTAGATTCGTCATCTTTAAACAATAGAGGAACGCGAAAACTGTCTCGACTGCATTTCCGCAGGGAAAGCAGCTTTGCAAACTATTGTAAAATTCTTTACAATACGATATTGTTTCTTGCCTTTGATTTTACGAATCTAAAGGTATAAATGATATTGCTGAATTTTACAGCAGTTGCAAAGCTGCTTTGTCTGCCAGAGCCAGTGTCTGATAATATCGATCGCTTCTTTTCGCGAGCCGCGTCGAGCGGCCATGTTTCTCCTAAATTTCCAATTAATCTCGGGCCGCAGGAGACACACGTCGACGATAAACTCGCATTATCTACCCCCGACAGAGACGCGAATTTATTCCGCCCGACGCGGTCACTTTAACGTCGTAGTCGCATGCAGTCACCGAGGGAAGGTTTACAGACTAATCGCACTATCCTGCGTGCGCAGAGGAGTTGCGTACTCCCAGAATTTATGCATGGGCACGCACCAATGTCACCGTCGCGCATACTGTCCCGACAAATTTCCGGAAACATGTTGTCTCTTATTTTTATTATGGCTTCCTTCCTACATAATTAATAATCAAAAATGCTGCTTCAAAAACGAAGAGTACAAATACAAGATGAATTTTTAAGTCACACTTTTCACGTCGATTTATATTAGAAATTAATTTTTTAGTATATAAACAACGCGGAACTCTGCTTAGAAATGATTATAGAGTATAAAATATTTTGCTGAAACTAACGAGAAATGTCGAGTTAGAATTGTGATAAATTATCGACACACTTTTCCAAGTGCAGTGATGTCTTTTAAAGTTTTACTAAAATTGGTAAATGTTAGAATTTTCTTTTCAAACTACATATATTGGTGCAATTCGAACAATATTAACGGGAACTGTACATCTTATAAGTTAGCGAAACAAAGTGAGCAGAATAGAAATAGAAATTAATATTTTTATTTATTGCTCGTGTTTGTTGCTAAAAAGTTGTCAAGGAAAAAAATGTGTCGTCATTTTTTAAGAAAACTGATAGAGTCACACATTTTTTTTTCTTTAGCAACTTTTTAGCAACAAACGGGCAACAAATAACAATGTTAATTAGAATTAATTCTGCTCAGTTTGTTCCGCTAACGTCATAGGACGTGAGTTAATATGTAAAGTGCGCAAGAGTGGGGCAACGGCGCTTTTCGCGTGTCAATGTTCTCGATCTAATAATAGCGGATTATTTTCGGAAAACGTTGAATAATTATTCGCTCTTGAAGGATTCCTCAACGGACTAAGCGAGCCGTTTGTAAACCGACACCATCTCGTTTCGTGTTCTCTATGCGCGAGTCTAACAGAATGACTCGCGATACGGTCGGAGAGCACTTCAGGCTCTCCTTCGCCATGGGTCTCTAAACTCGCCTAATCCGAATATAAGATATTGCATTTTACGGCGTGACCCAATGGACAATGCACGCTTCGGACCGGCGCCGTTGTGAGGAACGACTTGGGTCTACGGAGAAAACTTTGAGGTGGAAGTCGCTCGTTTAAAGTCTGGCTCTCCACACTAATAGCGTCGTCGGCTCTCCTTACAATTCCTTCGTGCTCGAACGCGCCACAAACGAGATGCAAATCGGTCGAGCCGAACATTAAAATCGCGAGAGCAAGGGTGTGCCCAGATAACACAATCTCGTATGCTCAATTATAATAAATCCAAGTATTCGCGCGCGATCACTTCGTTCTTTTATCTTACGATATGCAGAATCGTGTATCGAATCGTCAACGTCAATTTCGCGCAATTGTAGTAGTGATGTAGAAGGTTCTCCGCGTCTCTCTTCTCATATCACATAAAGATTTCGAAGAATTCCAAATTTAACTTATACATAGATATAGATCTAAAAATAATTTTGTTGGATCATCAAAAAAATTTTATATATATATATATACACAATATATAAATATATATAGGACGCTGATTGTTAAAATATCAATTTTTCTAGCATTGCTCGTTATACTTGAGACTCTTACGTAATTATTTTGATGGTTTAACAAAATTCTTTTCAGATCTGTAGGTAAATTTTTAGACACTTCAACAAAAACGATTCTTTCCATGTATATCAATTTCAAATAGCTTTGGAAAATAACGTCAAAGCACAACTAGTCCTCGAGTTGCAAGATCGGCAAGATGCGAAAAGTTTTACGGAATTTATATCTCCGAAGGAAAAATAAAATAATAAAATTTTCTGCTAGATAAGGACACGTGCAATAAAATCTTTGCCGAGAAAAGATTCTAGATCACTCAAACGATCCTACGAATATATATATATAAAACATCTTATGATTGATTAAAATATTGGCGGGTGCTAAATGAATTAAAATAAGAACTTCGCGCAGAAGAGAGTTCTTAAGGTTAATAGGCAAAAACTGTGTCGACCGCTGTCAACACTATTCCGAGACAGCTGCAAAACTTTCGGATAGAACCTAGCTCGACCAATGGAGTTTAGAGCGAAGACAACCGATCGCAAATTAAATGCAAGCCACGAAGGCAATTTGCCGTGGCAGCTGCTCGACATCTGCCGAATGCATTCTACATGTAACCTTCGTGATCTAAAAGCGCGCAAATAGTTCTAGTTGAGTCAAAGCTGAGTGAGCTCGGTACTCGGCAAAGGATTTCATGAGAATTCGCTCCCCACGGCGATGATCTTATCCAGCTATAAATAGACGGAGATAAGGAAACAATCAAGACGAACTAGTCAGATTAAATCTCTAGTGGCAAAAATATCATTCCAATAGAGTTACTGTTATGTATTTTTCATTAAATTTTAATTAAACTGTGAGATTCAAATAAATTGCATATCTATGTCCATTATAGTGCATAATTTACAAAGTCACTCGTTTATATCGAGGACTTATAGAACAAAGAGAGGTAGATCCAATCGAGTGATAATCTATAGATCTGTACATTCTCTTTCAGCTTACGGAGCTTATGATTGTAATAATCTATTGATCTATGAACAAGTCCATAGCAATTTATGGACCAAACAACTTTTTAAATCAAGCGATCTAAAAATTTATATATCCGTACATGTGTAGCTATCTATGAATCAAAGCATCTTCAAATTTATCGCTACATGTATAGAAGTCCATGAACAAGTCGACCTAATAATCCATGGATATGTCATCTATTAACTTGGATGTATAACCTTCTATTATATGCAAATGTATAGGCAAAACCAATTTAATAGGCAAGCAATTAGGTAATCAATATTAAAGAGACTTGATGTTCTTATCTGAAATTGATATTCTTCTTAAATTTTACTATCTAACATTCATGGGCGTTTCCAGGGCTTTTTCGGGGGGGAGGGAGAGATTCATCAATTTTGTTATCACATAAACAGCAATTTTTGTATATTAATGAATTGTTTTTTTAAATACTTTTAGGTCTTAGAATACCTTCCTCATTTTTTAATAGAAAAAATATTAGATTTTGTAAATATCATAACTTTTATTTAAAAAAAAAAAAAAAAAAAAAAAAAAGCATAAACAAAATACTTCAGATGAACTTCATTTTCAAGATCGGTAATTAATTATGTTAGTGAGCATAATGACACGGTTGACAACTATCGTGAAATCGACCGTGCCTACGAGCACGTTAATGTCGAAAGCACGATAAAAGATCAATCGTTATGTAAGATACCATCAACGCAAGCAATGAATATTCCGATGAGGGGGAACCTTTTTTAATTAGCAGTAACCGCGGATATCTTCGCGCGTATCAACGATCGCAACACGTCTGTAATGACGCCAGACGATTTCGAGTCGGCCGACGATGTCGGTCAACAATAATTACTTTTTTATCTTTTTTTTTTAATTAAGGAATATAAATAAGAAATGAGCTTCAGCTTTCGCACACCATCTATTATACATCGAGTATACATACACGATCTTGTTCTTATCCCTGTGCCTGTGTGTGTGTGTGTGTGTGTGTGTGTGTGTGTGTGTGTGTGTTCTTGTATTATTCTCATTATTCTTATATAAATTAAGTTGCATCTTACTGCCACTTTTCCCCAAACGTTTATTGCGTTATCGCTCATATACGTAGGCGTGCGTGATGTGTAAGCACGTGTGAGTGCCTGCAGTGTGTTGAGTTTGAGTTCGTGGGTCCGCTAAATTGAAATGACTGTGCGGATCAGTCATCCCTGTGGGAAGGCAATAATTATGCCGTAAAGACAGCGCCGAGGGAGGACCCCCCCGGTTTCGTGTCAATGAAACCGTCTCACCACCGAAAATAAAAATGCCCATCAGCGATATGTAGGACGAGGACGATAAAATAAATGCAGCCGAAGGGTGCTAAGGGTCCTTCGCAGCGAGATAACATATTGAGCAGTAACGACAACCTTCAACGACCACGAAAAATATATTTCATAAAATGGGGGAGAAGGACGATGTAATTCCACGATATTTCGAACGTATCAGCAATCAGCATGAAAATATGGGCTGCAGACAATTACAGCGATTTCGAAGCAAATAAAACTATTACAGTAGTATCAGCAATTTCATTTAATCTCGAAGCTTGCGACCAAAAGTAAATGTATTTTGGTTCATCCTGTAATACATCCAGGCTCTCAATCTTTCCGGGTTCGGCCGGGCATCGAGGATAGCGATAGCTTATCGTTCGATCTGCCCGAATCGATTAGTCAGACTTGCGCTTGCGACAGCAGGAAGTAAGAGAGCGTGGGAAGCGAAAGCGAGCGGGACGCTGAAAAAACGCAAGCTGGCGTGTGGGAGCTTCGTGACTCGATACGAAAAGCTCGGCTCGCTTCACGGCAGCTTCACGTGACCAAGCATGGTTGGTCAGATCGGTTGACCATGACCTCACAAACCTTTCTATCTCTCCCGTCCGCCACATCGTCCGCTTTCTGCCTCTCCCACCTCCCTTTTTGCTCTTCGATTTTTCTCCACTTCCGCAGTGATAAATGCAACTTTGAACTTTGCTCAAATTTCCAGAATATATGAAGATCTCAAAAACCTATGAAAATAATTCATTATTCTTTTTTCTTTTTTTTTTTTCGATCATTTTTGATAATTAAAAAATGACATAGAATTTCATTTTTCCAATATTCTACATGTCACAAACATGTTGTGATAGAGTATTACACAGGTGCCTCTGTCAGTCAATTACATAAATATTCTTTCAGAAACAGATGTGCAGATCCAGTGAATCTGGACAATAGATCAACTGCGACGTGTTAAATATCAAAGTGCCTGCTCTCTAAATCTAAATCACCGACATCAGTGCCAAGTATGCCGCTGTAATCAGTGAATTAAATGTGAGATTCCTGACTTAGCTAATCTTTATTGTGTGATCTAACTGACCTTGTTTTAGTGCATAAATTCAATGAATAGAGTAGTGGAAAATTGAAATTAATATGCAAATATCAGTATTTTAGATATATAATGCTCAAACATTCTTCCTTTTTTAATTGAACTTTACTGCCATTATCAATGCCAAGTATGCCATTGGGTAATTAATGACTATTCACTGAGTCAGATTTAGAGAGTACTTGTACCACGCCCATGGGACGCGAATCACCCTAGCACTGCGCGGAAAAACACATCATGCGGAATGACGAATGATCCGCGAATCCGTCGAGTGTCTCTCGTGCTACTCGTTTCGGTCGATTGATCCGGCTTGAGTGCAGTGCGAAAAAGCACTTCTTTTGTCGAAAGCCAGCACAACGGATTGAATGACGGGCAGGAGGATCCTGTAATCCTCTCATTGTCTCTGCGTCGTCTTCTTCACCTTTGTTCCTCGCAACGGTGTCGTCCGAAATTGAGCGATTATGCTGTCGAAGATGTTCGAATCATTGAGTGCGAAAAATGTACGAAACTCATTCTACAAATATCTAATCATTACGATAATATTTACAAAATGAGATTATTACAATTGTCGTAAAATGCAAAGAAAACCTTCGAGGGCGCTTCACCGTACGATTCATCGTCTGTCGTTTAAGCGAAATATTTCGTCGTATTTATAACGATTTAAAACAGAGACGCAGTCTTTTTGCCGATTGAAACAGATGTTTATTACGCCGGCCCTGGACTCGCGTCGGCGATACAGAGGGATACGAGAGGGATCCCGACGCGAGAGGAAATCACACAAAAGAGCAGAGGACTACAGAGAGATAAGTACCGCTCGTCCGTCGACACACCCATTAGAGACACATGTGGCTTTTCTGAACAACGAGGCCCTCCGTAATGTTCTCCGGGATAAGAAGAGAGAGAGAGAGAGAGCTCGAGAAGGATTAACGTTCCCAAAAACGCGTAGCGCAGTCATGCGGTAACCGTACCTCGATCAATATTCTTGCGGTTCGTTTCAACAGCAATTGTTTGAAACAAGATATTGATTTAAAAAAAATTGGATATATATTTTACACTAATTATTAAATTCCTTAACTTTTGTAACTATCAATTAAACGTGTATTTTGTGATGATCGATGTATTTTTTCTTTTTTTTAACATATTCTGCGTATGAATGGAAATCAATTGTAACAATCGATCGTTCTGCAATAATATTTGTACGAGGGAGACAGAAAATATATACGATTTCAAGTAGAATCGTTATCTCCTCACCGCTTCTTCTGCTGATAAACGCAGAAACGTAGAACGGCGTACAACGATAATGTATTCCGATGATACGCGCATTTTCATAACTCGCGTTTTCATTTACGCTGGCGCGGCGTCTCGCGTTACGCTCTTGCTCCGCGTTGGGGGGGTTACAATGAGAAAAATGATACCCCCGACGAGCGGGGTCATCTTGGCGATTGTACCGCACAATAGAAAGAGCACGGGCGCGAAGTGGCGCCGGTTAAATGTGGAATGGCGATACCGGAAAGAGAAACGGCAGCGTTTGACGTAAATTCTGTTAGACCGCATTTACGACGCACTGCTCGCCTCGGAGAATAATTTCTCCACGTGTGCGTGTATAGAATCAATAATTTCACGCGTTATAATGTAAAGGATAAGGATTTAATTACTCTCCTTAAACTTCGGAAGCTCATCTATAATTATCGTGTGACAGTTCCGAATCGAACCCTAATTAAAATAATCCTACAATTAAGACGATCCTATAATTGCCGAATTGATTCCTTATAATTATAAGCGGGCTTTTAATCAAATCCAATGTCTACTGTAGGATTTTAATTGACACGGCACAAACGGGAGATAATCATGAGGGAGAGGTTTTGCGATTCGTTTCCGATAACACGACACTTTTAATTGACCGCGATCGTTCGAAGAAACTTCGCGGAAGCCTTTATAACGGTGCGGTCTCTCGGTATTGGGTCTGGTTGGGCATCGGTTCCTTGGACCCTAGAGCAGTCTCCGCTTAGTGATAAATGGCATTCCGGAGCGAAGAGACCTAATCAGCTCAGGTAAAGATTCCTCCGCTCTATATATACAAACTCCTAAAAGCGACAACGGTACCTTCGATTGAATTTACGACTCGCCGTCGTAAATCAGCCATCTAATACACGAATCGTCTCCGCATGTAAGATTGAATCTTATTTCTTTGTTACGTCAACATTGCTATTACAATTTTCCTCAATTATCTTTGATTGATTGTATCGTTCTACATCATATAGTTTGATGACATTGCGAATTGTGATTCGACAATTAGAATTGCAGACATTCACGTTCTGTACATTGAAAACTGCCATATAATATGCACATTGAGAATTGCTGTATAATATTAATTATAAAGTGAAATGAGAGCAATTGAGAGCAAATGCAGTTAACTATAGCGTACATCTATTAACATATATTATTACATAATTATTTTACACATAGTTTCTTGGTTAATAATACGAATTCCGGCTTATATTTAAGCCATCCTCGCATACAGCAGTAAATTGAAGTCATGGATTCTTGATAGTTATGAATTAATCGTACAATTTGAACATTGAGAAAGAACTCCTTAACCAGCCATATGATATTTTTGGAAAAACAGAGACAAAGGATTAATATAATTTTATATTTTAAAAAAACGTAATTAAAACAATGAAAAAATGTTTAACGTAGACACCATTACTAATTTTGTTCGAGTCTGTAGCAATGTAAATCTCTGTCGTAAGTAAAGATAAACTTCCACAGGAAACGTTATAGTCAGTGCTTCTCTCAAATCTAGTCGTAAGTGTGCGGTGTGTCTTTAACGCAAAGTTAACATTTTCGGTATTGCGCGAACGTTTAAACGTAATGGGCAGATGTCCGTTTAAGTGATCTGCCAGGCAAGAACAGCGTACGTGGAATCGACTTGCTCGCGTACAATTTGCGAGGCCCGCTTGGGATTTCTGCGAGGCCACTACGATGGTGCAAAAACCTTGTCGACTTGGCGTGGGCGAACGGTTATTATTGCTCGGCGCCAGGCTTGAGGGACCAACCGCTAAGAACGATTTCAAATGAAGGAGCACCAGAGATGCAACAGAAGACATGCGAATTACGAGACGTCGCACAATCCGCGAGAAATTCATGCAAAGTCGAGAGAAAGATTACATTTTTCGCAAGTCTCATGAAAATAATTGTTTCTTTATCCTCAGCAGCAATAAAAATATTTTCGACGATAAAATATAACGAAGAGAAAGAAAGTAAACTTCACTGGTTTCCTATTTATTCAAGAAATAAATAGCACAAAGAACAACAAATCGAGCTCTTTCACAGTTGTGTAAAATAAAATGATATATTACTTAATTATAAAATAACATTATACATATTCAGATACTAGGATATTGAAGTACCTACTTAAAATATTTAAAATAAAAAAAACATCACATGCAAAAAACAAATGGGTTTCTTACGAGCTCATGAAGAGCTCGTGCCAATTCCCTATTACGGAAAATAAAATAAAAGCATAGGAAGTTCCTCGAAGGGTAGCGATAATTCTGGCCGTGCAGCATCGATCGGTTGGACAATGACGATAGATAACCTACGCCCCCACAATTGCGAAGGGGTGGGTCCGAATCGGCGGTCCCCTCACTGTCCCTGCAATAATGATCACCTGAAAGTGCATTCCCTCATCTAACCAACACGAAGACATAAATCCGCCTTCGAAGGGATCGAGCCACGTAATCTCATTCTGACATCGTAAGCCGTCCGTCAAATTGTACGAGGCAGATGCAAGATTTTCTAGACATAGCATTGAATAGAAGATATTTCGTGACGAAATTCAGAATCGTAGGTACTTACGTACTTCGGATGAAAGAGCGAATTCTTCTTGATAAAAATTCGATCGAACGCTGTCACATTTTTGTCACTCTTCAGAATTTCTTGACGTTCTCAAATCGCAAATTAAATTTTAAATGAAAAACTTCGAGTAGAATTTTAAGTTGATTACAAAATTCCGAACTAAGATTACGATTCTACAATAAATTAAAAATTAGAATTCACGCTCGTCTGAACGAAGAAAAGTAAAGATCTTATTTGTGCTTTTGTATCTCGTTAGGAAGGAGCTGACTGTCCAACTCCGGGACGCACCACATATGTAAAATACACATCCTCTTACGAAGCTAAAGGATGTGGTAAAAAGAATAAAAATAATGGGATTAATTCGTTCGCCAAGTGATGACACCCGTGCCACCATATGTGGATTAGATCTCTTTCTTGTCTGCGCCACGTGTAGATTAGATTCTGTTCTTTTTATTTCGATGCCACGCTGTCTATCCCATTTACCGTGCTAACGAGAGATCTATAAATATGGTAGAGAAATACGAGTCTTTTAATTCCCAAACAATACAAAAAAATTGACGATGCAAAATTAATACAATTTCGATTCTTACTTTCGGATTTATCTTCAATCTTTATTGGAAAAATAATCTTCGTATTTACGTAAATTAATTTTATTTTTATGTAGCAGACTTTTTTTTATAAATCTTGAAAAAGCTAACATTTATTTCGTAAGAATGCAAGCTATTTCGTAAAAATGGAACCATGTCATTTGGGAACTAAAGGATAATTCATATTAATCCTTCGTGATAATAATTTAAAAACTTCTAATTAAAAAAATTGTACATAATATTCTTATATATATATATATATAT
>NW_017305179.1:1676135-1693555 GCF_001594115.1 Trachymyrmex septentrionalis
AAAATACAATCAATAAAAAACACAAAATACAAAATAAGGACCATTTTACAGTCAACTCACTATTATTCCCAAATCGCAGGCACGTCGCAAAGTGCGCGATTTGCCGTTCATATTTCTTCGAAAGCGCACAATATATTCTTTTTTGCTTAAAATTCGACTACGGTGGCCACCGATCATGCGTGACGACTCGTTGCCCTCGAAAGGCAAGGGCCATTCGACAGTGGAATTGTAACAAGCACGAAAAAGTCACGAACAATAACTTCGGTTCGACACCTGAACTGCACACGCGCCTGATGGTGCATCTTTCTTCCCGCTGTCGCTATGGATTATGATAATGCTCGTTTACTCACTGGCAACATGGTAGGGTCGATGAACAGATTCGGCGACCAGAGGAGAGTCACGGGTGGCGAATTTCCCGACGCGAGAGACGGTCGAAAAACAGGGGTGGTGGCACTCGGATGAGTCATACTTCATCCCCGACGTGGCCATGGCCACGGTGGGGTGGAATGGTGACTGGTCGCCTATCATCCCCCCGTTTTCTGCCTGTGGACGAGCTCCGAGCAACAGACACCCTCGCTCTATTCTCTTCTCTCTTCCTCTATCCCTCTTTTCGACTCTCTATCGATTCTATCTTGATTTCGTTCTCTTCCCCCCCCCCCTCTCTCTCCCTCTCTCTCTCTCCATCTTTCGATTGAAATTATATTTCAATTTCCGCACAGCCCCATTATTTCAGAACGCACTGCTATTTGGCGACCGGATCAAACGTGAGTTTCGTCGTTCTGTACAACGGAATACGCAAACTATAGTTAATGTAAATTTCTAAGGGATAAACTTGACAAATTTTATCAAGTTCGCTCATTGTTGAAATAAACTTAGATTAGCAGGAGGAAACTCAGATATGCAAGTTTTTCATACTTTGAGTATGTTTAAACTTTCGGATTGATTTCCTTACCTCCAAAAATTTGACGAATTAGATCGTTTCTTTTCTTTTTAAATATTCGCTTTTCGGAAAGATATTTGTGTTATTTGATTAATAAGAAATTAGTTTTATCATCATACGGAACGCTAGTATCCGTAATCACTTGCATTGTACGTAATAAATATTTCTTAACACACCGTCATCGAATTTTGCGCGATGCACGCGCCTGATAAATCTAATCTTTCGTAATAAACTTTTGAGGGAGCAATTTGCGATGCATATCGCACACGAAGCGTTAAAACGGTAATATCGTACCGCCCATTATTCCCGACTTTTGTCAGCAAATACTCGTGACTATTTAGTCTACCGTGGTTATCTGTCGCTGCCTACGCTACCGCCTGTCTCCTGCGTCTTCCCCCGACTCACTTCCGGCCGATACGATCGCCCAATGAGATAACGGGAAGTGAATTGACGAGAGATACCGGCGCGCACGTAGCGGAAGACAAGGTGGAAAACCTCGTCGAGTATTCCACTCGGGAGACGTACATATACCTGTTTAATCCTACCGAGACGAGGGATCGATGTTTCGGTTTTGACTAACAAATTTCGAGCGCTGTTGCTATAACTGATCCTCCTCCTTTTCCACTTCTTTCTCCTTCCGAGGGCGCAGCTGGCGCTGAATCATCGTGGCCCCTCGAAAGTACCTCGGCGTTGCCAAGGTTTCCGAAGTGGCTTCGAGTAACTTATCACCTGCTCTTATCAAGATGGTAGAAGAAAGGTAGAAGGAAGGAGAGAACAGGCGGTTACCAGATCGTCACCAGAAAATTCGGACTTCCACGAACGTCATTCGCGCGATCTCGATAAATCGGTAGACGTATCGACCGGCCAGCTTATCCTTCTTCCCTTAATTTCCGGCCGAGTCGGCATGTTGCCAGGGTCCGAAGAATTGCCCTAGACCGAGTGCCATTATCGCAACCCCTTTCAATTGTGGATTCTTTAAAGAGGACAAGTTCGATTTTCTTTGAGAGAAAGTTTAAAGAGAAGTTCGTCCGTCGTGACTTTTTTTCAATTTTTTTTAAGTGAAAATCGCGCAAATAAAAAAATGCTCACCGACTTAAATCGTTAATATTAATCAAGTCGTAATTCAGTTAAAACCTCAAGTTATGTAATATCTTATGGATAAATCAATATCATTTCTAAGCAGTTATAAATATCATGACGTTGATATATAGAAAGGATGATACGTGACCCGCCCAACAACCCTCGATTTTTCCGCATAATTTTATGACTTATCGCCTCGGGCGGCTTTTTGTCCCTGCTAAATGTTTGTGCGTAGCGCACGCTGGTCCGCATGTAATTTTGCTCCAAGCGAACAGAGTAACTCCGCCAGTGGTTAGTAATTCAAACGGTCATTTCGGAGGCAACAATGGATGTAACAGTAGATTCGACGTAATTTTATACTCGAGCCCATTTTCTCGGTAGTCGGTTAAGCCCAATTCACACAACATTATGTTCGCCAATGACGTGTTAGACGAAGTATCCATATGTGAAGTAGAAGCCCCATCCGTTTGTATTATTATAGAAAAATATATTTGGTTTATCAGCGCAGTGTAAGTCAAAATAGTTGCTAAAAAGGATATCGTGAATTACTTCCAGTTACAGTTTCAGATTGTAGAGTTTGATATTTTCAAACGAATTTGATTTATGAACATGTAGCGTTTTCAAATAAAGATTTTCACTGCCAGTACAAAAAAAAAATATATATATATATACTTATAATATTAAAATTATATTATGATGTTATTAATAAAATAAAAAGTAATATCAAGATATTGCTGAAAAGTTGTTGGGTAACACAATCTTTAGACCCCATGCAGATTCGAACTTGTTCGAAACGAATGACAGGGGTTGGGAAAAAAAGGCGACACGTAACTGAATACCCTAACGGTCAGCATTCGCTCCAGCAATTACCTGAGGAAAATTCGATGCTCTCTCTCTCTCTCGAACCGGGGACGATACAATTCGAGGCGCTGCAATAGACAGCGAAAGAGGGAAAGGAGGGAGCTCAGCAGAGCAATCTCGCGGGAAAACTCGAACGCAAAAAACCGCGAACGCAATAATTGTGCGCGTAATCGAAAAGACGCGGATAGGATTGTGAAATCACCACGGACTCACGAACTATCGATATTTGCGGACGTCGAACGCGATATTCGCATTAAATCGACCCGTCACCAACGATTATTGCGACCATGGCGAGCGGTCGATAACGGCGTTATTATTAACATTCATGGACGCGTTGGGAGAGATACGACATTACGACGAAGATCACGATGCTCGCTCGTGTACAACCGTTATTAAAGGAGAGTGCATCCCGAATGAGGGAGACCTCGTACTCTCCAAATCGGGATATGCAAATTTCCACCTTGACCGATGCTACGCCAGACAAGGAGAAGTGGCGATATTCGGCGATGCATCTTTAACCAATTTGCAAAATCTATAAATACTAATTTTACCCCGTCTCGATTGCTGCTTTAATCATGCGATACATTTACGTTTCAATAAGTGCGCATATGTAATGCGATATAATTGAAGCATACATCGGGTCTCATTATAAACAGCCCGATAAATATGCATATTGACGCCGTTGCCTCTATGCGAAAAAAACAAAGTGTTCGTGATGATTTATCTTAAGATTAAAACAGCGCTTACTTTTCGCAAGAACACGATCGAATTAATTCATCAATCAATCGCAAATAGAATAACCGTAGCGCGAAATCTCACGTACCATTCCCTCGTCTATCGACGTGTCTTCCTCGAAGCAATACTCATCGTCGTCTTCCGGTGTCAAGGCGTTAGGAGCTTCCTGCGGCTCCTCCTTGACATCCTGTCTCCTCATCCAATCCATGACGAGATTTCCTCGCTCTCTTGGAATCCCTGGAATCGAAGACGTCGAGTCTGTCTAGCTTTTGATTCGGTCCTCAGAATCACGTGTCTCGAATCATCGCTCTCGCAACGCGTCTGTCACTTTCGATTCGTCGCGGGAAGAGAGGAAAACGAAGGATACGGTTTCAGCACGTAAAGCACGAGTCGGTCTCTTATCGTTCATCACGCTCCGATTACGCGGAAGTTACGCCAACGGCTGCGCGGTTGACATTTGCGAAATGTCAGGATCCCTCCTGTCGTCCGGCTGAGTATCCTGCTAACGAGAAGGACACGCTTCTCGAGATTACAGCCGAAGGAGAGACGCGATCGATAGTGCACTTCTCTCGGCCTCGCGCGGTTCGCACGTGCTCCGCACGCAGTGTTGCTCGCCACACGGGAGGAAACGCAGAAAAATGACCGATACAACGCCGATCGCCGGCACTTCGGGTTTTACACTCACGTGTCTCTACGATGCTATCCCAAACTCGTCTTAGCTATCTCAACGACTGCGAGCTCGTGATAGATTCGAGCATCGTGCGAACCTGGATTGAAGAGGATCCTTGACCGCCCTCCGAGAACCCTTCCGCCTAAAGATTCCACATCGACAGCGAATTCGATACTTGTCAATGTCAGCTCGTAAACTTCAGCAATCCGACATTACCAGAGCTGAATGCGTTACTCGGGAAGGCACAATCGATTTGCGACTCTCCTAATTGCAAATTTACATCGGCGGAAGTGTCGGCGTGCTCGTTGTTTCTAATTACGATTCACTGTAGGACGAGTTCGTTGTTGCCTACGTCGAGGATCTTCGAAAGTCCAGCTGAAGCTTAACATCGCAGGGATGATGGTCGATGGGTGCGCGCAATCTCGTCCAGCGGGAGGATAAACGAAGGAGCGAAGGAAACGGCGTCGTTAAAACTGCACAGCGGCGACGTTGTTGCACGTCGCGCAATATAGTTGTATATTATATATGTATATAGGCAGGCACACGTACACACGCGCGGGAAAGAATCGCGAGATTATGCGAGAGACGCGCGCGCAGTCTCGCATGTGCACACGAGCGAGCCGCGGCCGCGGTGCAGCTGCAACTGTGTGTGCAAGCTGGGAATGCTGGAGGTGGTATGGAGGCGGCTCGGTGGGCGCACTCGCTGCCTGGTCTCTCTGTTCTCTTTCCTTGTCTCTCTTGTTCCATTTCGTTCCCTTTCTCTCTCTCTCTCTCTCTCTCTCTCGCCCTCCCTCTGTCTGTTCTGTCCTGTTCACTCTGCTCCCATCCCTCGTCTGTTCCCCTCCCGAATAGTCCCCTTTCTTCTTTCTCCCTCTAACTCACCTCATCTGTCTGCCCTGGCTTCTCTATCCACCTCTCTCTCTGTCTCTCTCTTTCTCTCTCTTTCTGCCTTCTCAAAACTCCCGCTGGGTCTCTCCTCCTCTTCCTGAAGGAAGCCTAACTCTGTCGCTGTCACTCCAGAGAGACAGACTTCTCACTTCCCCTTTTGCTCTCTTTCCCCTTCTTATTCCCGAAATGTCACGATTGTATTTTTAATCTTGGAAGATTAAGTTTCCTCCATCTTGAAACGGCACCATCTCGTTACTTCTTTTTTTCCCCTAATTCCTCTTGACGAGCTTCCCGTTTCTATATTTGTTTTTTTTTTCTTTTTCGAAATGCATCTTTTTCGTAATTTGTGAAACTTCGTTTTCCACTGACTTTTCGATCTATCTAAGTTTCCTTCACCTATCTGACTTGTGTCACCGAAATCCAATCGTCCAGTCATAATCAGAATTGCTTATTTCTCTCTCTCTCTCTCTCTCTCTCTCTCTCTCTCACACACACACACACACACACACACACACACACACATTTCGTGATTTTGATCTTCTCTCTCTTCACGTCCACGGCGACTTTCTCTTTTCTTCTCGTTAAACATTCGTATTATCTTATTCCTTCTCATTCCAACTTGCATTCCAACGTTTCTCCTCCTTCAGCTCCTCCTTCTGGAGCTGCCTTCTCGTTCTACGCCTCTTTGTTCTTCCTGTCTCTCTTTGTGAAGTTATAGTCGGAAAGCAATGAGCAGTAGATAGAGTTAAACAGAAGAGAGAAGAGAACGCAGAGGAAGAGTAAGAAAAAGAGAGTGTCTCAATGAGGGGGTGATGGTCGAAGGTTCGTCGCGATTCTTCATCTTTCTTTATACAACCAGCATCCCCTATAGAAACCTCTCTCTCTTTTGATGCCTCACCATGGTGCTTCCCCCCTCTATGAGTCTCATGATCCCTTCTCTTCCGCACGTCGCTGCCATGGGTTCAGGGACGATCCCTCTTCAGTGAAAACCCAGGCGTTATCCTGGGAGATCCCACAAACGGTGGCTTTGTTTTTATAGATTCACCCAGATTCACTTGGGATATACCTACTAACTCGTTGACTCGTTCATTTTAATCTTCTAATCTAAATGTATATACAGGGGTCTGGATAAGTAAATAATTGAGTACGTTTCTTGAGATATTTCGAGGATGCTGCAAATGTTGTTATTTCGCAAAATAAATTCGATAAAGCAATAGAGATTTTAATTGTATCATTTAATTAAAACGGACATATTTTTTTTTTCTTTTTTCTGATGCTGTACAATATTTAGTACCTCATTATTTTTTGGATAGACAAATTTGATAAAGAAAAACTCTAACGAAAGTATTAATAAAAAAAACAAACTTACAATTTTAATTTAACAGTTAAACAACAAGTTTTGTATTTATTTAAAAATCACGCATCATTCTAAAATGATATTAGATAATCAGTCTTTTGGATGTACACTACCGAGACAGGCAGTAATTAATTATACCGAAGTGTATGCATAGCTCCATCATCACGATAGATCGAGAAATTCTCTCGCAGAATACTGTACGGTGTAGGTACCATCTCGATCTCGTTCTTGTACACATGGTACGTCGCCATCAGAGAACTAAATGCATGCGAATATGTGCCTATATCGTAAAATCGATAATCGACGACGCCTCTTGGGCACAGAAAACATTGCGTAAGCGACGTTTCGGCGATCATGCGTATTGTTACACTATAATGAAGCGCGGTACACCCTTGTATTTCCTGAGCGAAAAGAAGTACGGATAAACGTTAACTTCAGCCTGCTCCAAACCTACTTATCTTTGAGGAATCCCGATAGGACCATAAACAGACGAGAAGTTTCGTCTCAATTCTCACGAGATTACAACCTTCAAATCTTGTTCGAAAATTTTATCAATTTTTGATAAAATTTTCGGACAAGATCACGACACGGTCTTTCAAGGGATCTGCGACTCGAGTCTCGTTACAGAAATCCACTCCTGAAGAGGAGAGGACCAACGGGTCTCGGCAAGCACGAGAGAACGCTAACCTAGGGTACAAGGCATGGGAGAGAAAGATGGTGTGTGAGAAAGGAAGAGAGAACGAATGAGTGTCCCTGAGAAGGATAAACGTGTCGCATGAAACGAAGAGAGATGGCTTGCAGTAACGTATCAAGCCATTTGCGGAATGCATTCTTAGGAATGATTAGACATAATACTCCATTAGCCATCTGTGGCTACCGATAGACCTTTGTATTTCTTATTTTCAAACTGTCTCTATACATACTAAGAATATTTGCTTCTTTCTTTTTCCCTTGAAAATTTAATAAATGGCTAATAATTTAATAATTACGTATATAATTGCATATAATTTATAATCGATATGTAATAAAATTATTTCATAAGTTTTAATCGCGTGTGAAGTTTTTACACAAATTCCACACAATTGTTCGAAAGCATAGAATAGATTTTTTTCTAATCATACTATCATTCGATGACAGAGCAGAATGAAACCTGAAATTGTTCTCCCTCGAAATTGATCATTAATTCTTGAGTTTCATTGCGGTGATTGTTACGTCACTGCATCCGATACAAGGCAGAAAGAGAAGGAACGACAAAAGGAGACCGACGAAGAGAGGAGAGAGAGAGAGAGAGAGAGAGAGAGAGAGAGAGAGAGAGAGAGAGAGAGAGAGAAAAAAAAGAGAAAGGAAAAGAGAAAAGAGCGAGAGAAAGGTAGAAGAAAAGAGGAGATGGGGTGAGACGGGAAGGGTGAGAGACGTGATGCTGGAACGTGTGTTAGTCACGGGTTGCCCATAGCAACCCACGCGGCAAATGCACACGTTATAGGCGCCTCGTATAGGCCACAATGTATAAGGTGTCTCAGAAGTTAGTTTCTTCCAAACGGTAAATAATCGAACAAGTTATTCGAAAAGTATGTCGATATAGCCGATATTTCTCTTCATCAAACGTGATTGAGAAGAACATTTTTTGTCAATCGGCAAAAAGATGAAGGTTTATAATGAAGAAAGTCAGGGACAGGTTCACGATCTCTATCGCACCCTATATACACGTTTGCGTACTACGCATCTACTACGTGCGTACGTTGCGAGTGCGCGTGCGGGACGCATTCGCATGTTAGGCACGCTTGTGTTGCCAAAGTTAATTGATTTCGTCTCCGCCGGCCGGCACGATGTTACCACTCGATCTGACCACGCAACGAAACCGCATTATCGGTCGCAGATGTCCGCGAAACATATCTGTGGATTATTATCTGAGGCGGGGAGGGGGTGAGAACCCGGCGTATCTTGTGCTTGTGTGATTATCCGTTCTTCGGATCTAGGGTAAAATATTTGTCGGATATCTCCGAAATTTGAACCGGTGGATAGTCACTAATTACTCAGGTGGCATTGGCACTGATCGTCAGTGAAGTTTAACTAAAAAAGGAAAAATGTTGGAGCATTGTATAACTAAAATACTGATATTTGTTCATTTCAATTTTCCAATACTATATTCATTGAACCTATCCACTAAAACAAGGTTAGTTGAATCACATAATAAAGATCAGCTAGGTTAGAGATCTCACATTTAGAGAGTGGATATTTAATTAGAGAAGCAATTTATTGCCGAAATATCTCTCTTGATGTGTTCAAGTCAAAATCATACTTTTTAGCTACATTCTCTTCTAAAAGTAGGTTTCTAAAGAATGTTAAGTTCTCCAGGAATTTACAAAATTCCGGAACAATGCTGCACGTTCAACAGTGCGTGAATATTTCACACTGAACTCCAGTGTGACTTTATGTAATGACGAAAAATAACACAATTGCAATTTCACTCGATATTAATACGTACGAGTGACTGTGAGATGCGATGAAAATTTTATGCCAGTATCCTCCGCTACTCGTACAAGTAATTCATTTAATGATTACGCGTTTGGGTAAGGAAGAAATAAGTACAAACAGCATGATATATTTCCCATCTTCAGCGTTTTCATTGCGTTTTTTTCTTAATGATCAGGTATTCCACAGAAATGTGCGATTGACTTTCAATTGATTTTTCTACAGCAAATCGATCGACTAATGGCTAACATTATAAGCGAACGCAACATGGAGTTCAGGGTGACTGAAGTATAGTGAACATATCAATGTACGTATTATGTTAAGCAGGCTTGGGTAACGCGACTTTTTTTTCCTTATTCCTTTTGCAAGCGAATCCCTTGCGTAATATAACTCGCTCGGCGAGCCGATCGCGATCGTTGGACAAAGGTTGATATGGTCGCAAGAAGCAATAAAATGGCCGATTAACTTTCATGACGCTGTACGTTCGATCTTTTATATTACATATATTGTCACGATATATTTCGGGGATATCTTCATTTTTTTACGAAAAAAAAAAAAAACATTTTTCTTCTCGTATGCGCTTTACTTATTTAATTAATTTTTGGAGCAAAACAACTATTATTATCTCAATAATTTTTAAATTTTCATTTTCTTTCTATTTTCAGTTGTACGATTGTTAAAAATCTTATTGACGATAACTCTTACTGACGGTAACATTTCGTTCAGCTATTAATATCCAGAAAGTTTGATACACTCTTTAGAATAAGAAAGGCGAAGGCGAATGCCGGAAGTCGAAGACAATCCCATCACTTGAGGTGTGGGAGAGTCGTATGTATAACTATGAATTCAACAGAAAATTTCTGAAGTCATAAATTAGGTACAGCGACCACGTTTCGGCTCAATGTCTTTACATTGAAATTTCAGGGAAGGAAGTTTATGTCACATATAAAACTCCCTTTTCACTCGTACAAATAACAGAGAGCCGGAAAAGATAGTAGTCTAGCTGTCATTAAACGCGGCGCGCAGCGAATTGTCGATCGATCAAGTTCGAATCGAAGATATGCATTGTAAGTGTTTCGAAATTCTGTAAACTTCGAAAGAAAGAAAGACGGGGATCGCGCGGATGGGTCCTCCCCCCTTCACAGACATATTGTTCCCATTCGCACCTATCTGGAGCCTTGGGCGACGAATCGTCTCGTTAGCTCCCACGCTTGCGAAAGAATTCGAGACTTTCGTGTACCGGGCCTCTTCCCCCCCCTCCCCCATTCTTATCCCACGATGCTGCATCCGTATTTACATGCGATGTTAAAACGTGTAGTGTTATGTAGATGCTGTTGTTTGGGAAATGTAAGAGGTCGACGGTATCTCGAGTATGCTCGCTCGCACGTGCTTTTGTATTACGCGTGCTCCATTTTTTTTATCATACACGCATTTCGTTAAAATACGAATAAATATATCAAAATATTATCGTTTTTACAGCTTCAGAATGGCTTCGAAAATTAATCGATCTGTAATCTTAGATTATTTAAATATTGATTATTGTTTAGTATTTTAAGATAAAAAAATTGTAAGAATCCTGCAAATAATCATGAACATCGTGCAATGGGCGAATCGTAAAATTAAAATAAATTATGACATCAACGACAGTTAATGCGCGATTAACTCTGATCGCAACTGAATTCGTGATCTAGAAAGAGCGAATTAGCTAATCAAAGCTGTCGGCGCAATCAGAAACAAGAGACATACATTGTACTATGTGTTTATGTTACTCGGAATCTACAATTAATCAGGCCGTTTCCATAAGAAGCTTATGCAATTCGTTGCACCATCGACGATTATTCCGTTGTATCGTACGTTCAATAACGCGCGAAAGCGTCTCATATCCCGTATTCTTCAAGCGAGAAACGTGCCTTATTTCGTCAGTATGATGACTCCGCACCCGTTTTCTCGTCTGGGTCCTTCGCGATAAAATCACCAACTCATTCGTACGTCACGTTGATGCAAATTTTCCGCGCGTTCCTCACTTGAAGAATGAGAGATTTCGCCTGTAATTTTTAATCCTGTTATTTTACCAATAAAATTCATAAAATTATCTCATTGCAATTAGCAGATTTTTATTATTTTGCTACTATTTTTTTTTTATTATCTTAAATTTCTTTCGGGTTTCAACGCTTCCTGAGTATTTCTTTCTGCTTAAAAAGAAGCACTTTTTAAATTTATTTCTGCTTTTCTTAAGCGTCTTCTGGAGGCGTGTCGAAACGTAAATAAGGATTGCAATAAATTACCCTTTTCGCAATGCTTCGTACGGAGCAAAATTGGTTCAAAAGAGCGCTTATCTCGGCGCATTGGCCGACTAGCAATTTCATTTCTGCCGGTCGACGATTTGTTTTAATCAGGCTGTTATATCCCCTTTCGTCCCATGCCCCCGTTGTTCTGTCGTTCACACCGGTTTGCGCCGCCTTCAATTTGCGGCGCCGTCTCTCTGTGGAATGTCTTCTAATAATCGCTAATTAGAGTTAATAGCGTACACGCCAGCCGCCCGTCACGTCGTACCGTGTCGCCAAGAATAATTCGTGATCGTCTAGTTTCCAGAAAAATCGATAGCAACTTAATAACGATAATAATAAAAGAGATAAATAGAGAGAGAGAGAGAAAGAGAGAGAGAGAGAGACTGGAAATATGGCAAAATTACGATTAAATAATAATATAAAAATAATAAGAGACTATACAGCGATAACATTTATAACTTTATCGCGTAAATGTTTAAGTCTACAAGTGTAATTTGTATGTAGTAATTAGAAAGATAGAACAAAAAAAACTCGCTGTGCGTAGTGAAATGTATGTTTATAGATAGGTGCATTTTATTAAATTCTTTATTAAACATTAATAACGGCAGATAATAAGAGTGTAGAATTTATCCATTATCAAGTTATCTATTTGGTTTTACTTCGAAAAACGCGCGATTTTTCAGTCGTCTCAACTGCATATTTTGCATCTATAAATCGATATGCAACTCGTTACAAGTGTGAATGAATTACTCTTTTCGTTCTGTACTGTGGTGCGGTACATGATATCCTGATGGTTATTTGGCTGATTAGCTGGAAAGCGGAAATTATTGGGTAAAATTATCAAATTAATTGCAATGAAAACGAACGAAAGTAAATCGAACCGTCGGTCGGGATGTAAATTACATCTGACGATCGCTCTCGGATTAATAATATAGTAACAACGTTTTTGTTGTGAAACATACCGCCGTCGGGTATAATTATAACAAAATTAGCATACTAGATGCAGAACTAATTGCGCAATTCGGAGGAAATGTCTCGTATGAGTGCAGTATGATTTTAATCGGAAACAGCTCCAACAACCGGAAGGTGAAAAAAAGCTCATTAAAAACGAATTGCATAACGTTACGAACAGTATACAGGATGCTTTTTACAATTTATTTTTATTGTATATATAATTTTCATAGGATACACTTAAAAATGATATTTCTTCAATTTTCTTTTTGGATTATTATTTTCGTTATCTCGATTTTCAATAAGAATCAAAGGATTTCTAATCATATATATTTCAAGAAGACTTTTGATTATAAAATTTCGTTTAACCCTTTACTGACAATGCGAAGCTTTTTAAGGCACAATCGATTTTTTTATAAATTTTAAGGAATTGAATAACGAGATTCTCAGTATCTTTTAATTCCAACAATAAGGAAGAGGTAGTTCAATCTAAGAAACAAGAATTCAGAATTGCCACAGAAAAGGTATTTGAAAATTCCCTGACTTTGCCAGATATTCCAGATGGAATGGAAGATAAAATATGTAAATTTTAACATTTAAACACACTCACGGATTCTAGGAAAGCTAGTCTATATTAATATACAATAAAGGAGCACACAATTAAAGATGTTTTTTTAGAGATAAATAATATATTTCGAATTAATACGTTAACATATAATATCGTATATGTTTCGGTCAAGATTTGAGACCATCGTCCGTACAGCATTTTACCACAGTTGGTGCTACAATTAGATTAACAGTGTCTTCTACGTATATCATTGCTTCCATTGCTTACAATCTTGTTCATTGCAAATTGATATTTGGTTCTCATATAATAATTTCGTCTTGGAATATAATTGTTCAAGTATAATATTAGTAGAATGTTGTCTGGCCAATACAGGAGGAGTGCAGAAATTTTGAACATACTTGACTATAAAGTCAAGATATAATGTTTAAAAAATTACAACAATTATTTGGAAATAGGAGCAGTTTCAGGGAATTGCGAGCAAATTTCAGACTTTTTTACATTTTCCCTTGACTTTTCCCGGTTTTCTCGGTTCTCCAGGTCCGTGGCAACCCTGAGAATTGTGACGAGCCTGGTAAACGATGCAAAAGCAATTTTACCATTTTTTTCCTTGATCGTGATAAAGTAGCGTGTTCGTATCTGAAATAAACTTTAACTAACGCTTCGTACGCAGCTTGCTGAGTCCTAACAGGGGCCTAAGGGCCATTGACTGGGGCGGGGAGGGGGGGGGGGGAGCACCTAAATCGCCGCTGCGGCACGATACGAAGGAATGCGCCGGAATATCTCGCGATGTAAAGAGATGAAGGGAATAACGGAGGAGGATCCCGCGGCGACGCGGGAGGACGAAAAAGATGAGAGAGAAAGAGCAGAAGGAGGAATGGTTTGGAGAAAAAAGAAAGACACGCGAACAAAGGGCGGCGGAGGTACACAAATTGCAGTGGCGAAAAAAGCGCACACGCGTTCCCTCTGCAGTTCTCTCCAATTCCGTTTCTCTCCTTATCCCGTCTCTTCCCTCGGAATCCCGAGGCGAAGCTATTGTCTTTATGCGAATATTTTTAGAAATTTTCCGATTCGTCCAAAGGCTCGGTTTCACCGATTACAACTTCGCAGGCGACCTGGTTTCGCGGCAAGTGGACGTAAATCGCGCTATTTTACGATATTTCTCTCTGAGAAAGCCAAAATTATACTTGACAAAAAGTAATTGGCAGCTGTTTGTCGATTTTTTTTTTTATTGTAATCAGAAATACTGGTATTGACGTGAATTGCACAGTTTAGAGTCGAGTGCGACGACCGTGCTGAATTTAATAAAAATAGAACATAGCGAAGAAAATATCGATAAAATAAAATAAAAAAAAAATTATGTAGTAAAATACTTCTTCTTGACTCTGAATTTATGGGGATAAATGTAGAGACTGCCGTATCTTCCGATGATAAAATTAGAACTCGAATCACTTGTACATATAAATAATTGGCGAAAAACAGTAGTTGCACTTGTCAGACATTACCACGTTGCGTGCGGCATTGCCGTATCGTGATTAAATCTAAACAAGCAAATTAATATCCACTAATGTTTTTTTCACGTAATGTCAGGATCAAATAGATCCTGTACATTCTGAATACCGCTTACCTGCCGACTTTGACCAATTTTGCCGACTTTGAACCCTGCCAAATTCCTGTGGCACTCCACGACATCCTCGATCGCGGACGAAATTTTTTCCCTCCACAAGGAAGGCGCGCTCGGTCTGGCGGCAAACGGTGCGACGAATATATTTTCGCGTTATTCAAAAATCCCATGCAAAAAGGCACCCCGTACTCGTTCTCTATATTTATGTGCATATTCATGAACTCATTCTCGCCGGTTATGCATTAAAATTCTCTCTACTTGTGGAAAAAAAAAAAATCCGTCCACGGATAACGGTCAATCAGCGGCTGGTAAAGAGGTTGCACAGCTAATAGAAGTGTACGATATCGAATTACCGGGTTTACTTATAATATCGATCGCAATTAATTTTTCTGTAGATATTACGGTCTGCTTTATTATACTCTTTAATCGTATTAATGGGATCAGCTTCGGTTAAATGAACTTTTACAAACTCTCCTCGCAATATCCTAATCTACTTTTGATCTCGAGAATAAAATTTTACATTCAGATTTCAAAGACAAACGAATATTTGCGGAAGAGAAATTTCCAAAATTAAGATGTCTCTCGCTATGTTAATTTTCTTACAGTCTCACAAGTAAACATTACACCTCGTTCTCTCGCGTTCAGTGTTTAAAGAATCGACCCAGTCCTCCTCGAAAATTGGCACGCACCTTCTTCCGACAAGCGAATAATTTCGAAGAAACGAATCCCCGGTGGGACAGCCCTTGGACAGAATCCGCCGGAAAAAGAGACCGGATCCGACAAAAGGATTTCTAATGGACGCTGGGCATCCCATGGAACACCTTATAAGGCAAACCTCGAGAGTCGGTCTCTGCCTTTCGGTTCAGGCAGGCACCACGAGAGAGAATCCGAGGTGGCGGCGCCGAGGCGCCTCACCGTTGCCGGATTTAGACCGAAAAAGGAGTAAAGCGATACTTTCGGGAAGAACGAAAAGAACGGGAGAGAACGTGAGATCGTCACGGGGCAGATCGAACGTATCGATACACCAGAACGAGCGCATCGGTCTCCGTTCATTTAAATTCAAAATAAGTGAATTTTTATCAGATCTTGCAAATAATCGACTACGAAAAACGGTCGAATATCCGATTGCAGTTCTTATCTCCACGGCAAGAAACGAGCATTAAATCTTATCTTGTCGGTCACGCTATTGTTACGAGGTTTACTATCGGAAAAAAAAAACAACAAAAAACAAAAAAAGAATGCGGAATCGCTAATTAATCAGCTAAGATGCACCCCTGACGTACGACAATGCGTCCGAGTTAAAGTTATGTAGCATCGTAAATTATACGGACAAATGCATGCATACGAATACGGCGCGACGCCGTAGCCGGCATACATATGCAAACTGCATGACGCATTCGTATTCATGTATGTAGATTCGAGACGGTCCGAATCCTTTGAGGATCAATCGGTTGGCTGGTCTACGCGTCGCGATGTTCTTAACTCGACGAGTAACAAGCCGAACATGCATTTATATGTTATCGATTCTCGTGTTTATTCGGTGTGTAAATATTAAATGCATTTAATGCAACGATTCGTATCGTGCATCATATGAAGCAAATATAAAAGAAGAAAATAGCCACCGTGCGGTTATAAATTTGGAAAAGTCTTTCACGTTTAGCATTTAAATTCTAATGCGTTAAATGAAAGAAATTCGAGAACAAATTATTTCGTTTCTCCACAAACTAATTTCCATCTCATTTTGTAACGTAACATTTGTTAAGTGTTCTTTACACAGTGATCATCAAATACAACTGTCTGTAAAATATAACTGTTTCCAAAGAAATTTTCAAACAAGGCACGATCGCAGAATTTTCTGTGTAACTAGATCATTTTATTTTGACGATAAGTTCCACGATATGACGGATATTTTCCCGAAGAATTTTCATATAACGGACGGTCCCAATATTCTTATTTTATCCGTTCCTTCGGTATTTTATCTATTCCTAACCTTACCGTATGCAGTAGGTCCTTGATCAGTAAGGGTCGAGCGGTCCTCGTTGACTTCGTCCTTCGCACAGATGCCATACTGACGTCCCTCGGCCCCGATACTATTCTCGGCATGGTGTTTGATCTAACCAACCGATACTCGTCTCCCGAGTACCCGCTCCTCTTCCTAAATGTGCCACACAACATATTCGTAAGGTCGCGTCGCTCCGATTAAGTTACCGAAAGTACCTCGTTAGATCTCGACCGACGTCATTCAAACGAGACGAAATGTGTTGAAACTATCACACGAGTCCTAGACCGAGATCTCTCGATCGTGAAAATTGCAAACACTTGCGCCTTAAATATAATCAACCATTTGCGAATATATTATTTCTCAAATCACTTCGGATATTCTCCAAGGTTATCGAGAACCGTAAAGCTCAAGATCCTCCAATGATTCCTTGTATCGGCAAAGCAATTGTTAATCGATCCCGATCGACCGCGAGACTCACGTCAACCATAAGATAAGCGGATACTTTATTTTTCGAGCACTCGCGAATATCTGTCTCGATGATTTTCTGCTGTTGACATAGCGGTGAGTAATCAGGTGAAAAACTTCCAGCAAGTTAAATCGATGTTTCCTCGCCACGGAGATTGCTTGTGGAAAACATTTTTCTATTAAAGTTATAAAAACAACCGGAGTTCACGAGCACAATCCGTTCGATCAGGAAAAACGTCCTTCGGGCACGTTCACGTGAGTCTCTTCGAGCGTAGATTACCCGATGTTTTTTCTTGGCGGAGTTCGATGCCGTCTGCAGATTCCTGCATCTATTTAACCCTTCCGGCCCCGACCCGCACCTTCTGCGAACCTGGTTAATCGACTGGTCTCCCTCGCCTCGATTGTCCGTTCTGTTTCTTTCGCCTTTGACCGCCCCAGCTTTCGGTGTCTCCCTTCGGATCTCTCTTTTCCGACTTGCAACCACCGATGTTATTAATTAACCGTGCAACGCACCAGTGAACT
>NW_017305179.1:1693655-1701306 GCF_001594115.1 Trachymyrmex septentrionalis
TTCTCTCTTTTCCGACTTTGCAACCACCGATGTTATTAATTAACCGTGCAACGCACCAGTGAACTCGAAAATCAATAAGGCGATCAGCCTGAAGTCGGATTGAAAGTGACCGGACTATCGGTGGTCAGTCGCTATCGGTTCGAGATTGTCGACTCACGCCAAGTCCCGATCCCACTACTCGAGGACTTACAGCAGGATAAGCTTCCTTCCCCACCACTTCCTCGAGTCCCTTCACTTCTTCTCAATAAGCCTCCTCGCAATTTCGTCTTCTACCAGATTTATTAGATCCCACGCGGTCTACCTCCTCGTTAAATGTGTGACGTAACTGCAGGGAGACTTCCTCTTCCTCCGTTTCTCCTCTCGTTGTTATTACTGTACTCGACTTTTTCACTCAATGCGATTGTAATCAATGGCTCCGCACCCGAAGCATCCAGGCCCGTTTTCGAGCTGCTCGATACTCGATTAACGGAATCTCAGCCGACTCGAGTCGCAGTGAGAGCCGAGAGTCGACTGAAGGCATAAGACTCCAGTCGTAAGCTCGTCGAAGGAACCCCACCACGTTGATTTCAACAACACCCGGCACCCGGCCCGACCGGACGACCCGGTCGCGTGGCGCTCGGCACAGATATGCAGTGTCTCTCAAAATCGTCTCCAGATTTTCGAATCAGCCCGGTGGGCGCGTCCTCGCATAGCAACGATATTCCCGATAAAGTGCAAAGAGATTTATCGAGAATCTCGATAGTTTTTTTTTCTCCCAACATCGGAACTACATATATATATATAGATATATACAGTACTGATCAATTATTAGTTCTTCATTATTGATCCAACTAATTAAATAAAACTAAAAGCTACTTTGTATTAAAAAAAAAAACAGTCTACCGATTTTTATACAAAATATTATAGAAAGTTGCATTTATATTATACAATATGCATGTTTTTTTTTTCATCTTAGAAAGATGAAACCAATTCGCTTGTATTTCTTGTATGTATAATAATGTAAGATTAAAATTACATAATAATTATTCTAAAGGTTTTAAAGAAAAGCATCCGTGTTATTTTGAAAAATATCTTTTCCGTTCGTATATTTGTGAAACAAGAAATTCTGTAATCTCATTAAGCATGGAGATTAATAGCATCCTATTTCCCACAGTAGATATTCTTGATCGTTGCATAACTTTCTCAGGAGTCTCACTTGTATTGTAAATAAGTGAATCTCGAAGGACTCGTTATATGCAAGAATAATAGTTTAAACTATCGAAGCGACCTATATCCATTCTCTCTCCCTCTCTCTCGAATTTCCAAATCGGAAGTTTTGCTTGGACCATTAAGGACCTTGACTGATCTAGCAGAACGAGAGAAACCAGCTGAAGGAACTCGATACCTATCGGCACATCTGCCTTCTCTATTATGTAGTGAAATGCATTTTTATATAACAGCATATAAGCCTTGGGATAGAAATTATAATAATAGCGCATATCCGGCTTTCCGGGAATAAAACATGTTATAGATGATACTGTAGATATAATAATGTACGTGACAAGAATTAAATGTTGAAATTATCGTACGGAAAAATATAAAAATAATGTTATACTAAAAGGTCGCGATTATGCTGATAAAAGCACGTTTTAAAGGTCACAATTGGAATCTGATTACAATATTACCCGCTTTTTGGAATAAAAACTACCGTGTCACGAAAACGAGAAAAATCTGTCGATTGATTAAATTGCCGAGGAATAACCGCGAATTCAAAGGGAAGCAAAAATACACCTGTCTACTTATATAAGTTCGCAGAACTTCGCACGTAATCCTACGTTTGAAGGTTCTTTTCGTATGAATATATTGCGGTTTGCTCGGCCTAACTCGTTTTGTCGTGGAGAAGACGTGTCATTTTCTTGGTTTCTGCGTTTTGATCACGAGTTCCAAACATTTCCTGTGCAAGTCACGTGATTATCCGGCCTAATGGCATTGACACAAGTATACATATCCAGTTGCAAAAATTCACACACGGCTAAATGAAAACATAAAAAAAGTTGTCAAGTACAATAATTAAATTTTTAAAAATTATCTTCATTATCACTTTTCAAATCTATGGAATAATAAAAATTACGGACATCCTAATCCTTTAATAGACATTAAAATTCTCAATAATATTTTTATATCTCATTTGGTTTAAATAATATTTTTTGTAAAAGAATATATATTCAAGTCTTACTATTATAGTAGTTCTCTTAGCAAAGAATGACAAGTAATTCAAAATAGGAATAATATTTTTTCACCCGTTAATATTTCTCTTTTTGTAAAATAAATTAATTTTAATTTTAGCCGGGTGACGAAGAAAAAACAAATTACGAGAATCATTTTGATTGAATGTGACTGGCCTTCATCGAGTTGAGTACCTATCGCGTTTATGACTAACAGAAAACTCAGGTGAACGGTGCATTTAGTGCGGTTACATTAGAATCGATATAAGACCGTGCGATTGTAGGTACGTATAGCGCGGCCGATGTGCATAATGAAGGGTGTTTCGCGGCACCCTTCGCCTGCGAAAATGGATATGTAATTTCGACGTGAGTCATGCAAAGGCCCTCAAGATGGCTAAATAAATGACGCGGCATAAGTTAGTCTGAACTTTCTCAACCGGTACTTGTCGAACTAACTTTTCAACATAGGTACATGTCTCGCAGATGTCAAGAAGTTCGGGAACGAAATGCTCCGATAGCTATAAGGTGGTAAATTATGTATGTAAATTATAAGGTTGTATAAATGCGAGGAAATTTAATTTTAATGATGTGTGTAATTGGAACACAATACTTAGATTTGTGAAAGATTTTCACACATTGCAAACGATACAGAAGCGCGAATTTTATGCCAAAACAATCGAATTAACATAACAATTGTAAGAAAAAAAAAAAACAAAAAACATTTTCTCGCTTTAATTGAAAATATCTTTCTAATATTAAACAGAAATGTACCTCTTCTGCAGTTTATTACTCTTCTGTATCCTTTTTAATATAAGACATTAACTGATAGAAATAGATATCTTAAAAGATTTCTAATGTCGTGATTCGACGAATATGAAACGGGGACACATCGTTTTCCACGAGATCGTTTTACGATGACGAACACTACGCGTTTCAACCATCTCCGTTATGCTAGTCGAAAATTCAAAGCACCACACTTCGTCAACATCATCCGCTGGTTGGTCCTAATTCTTGCGCGTGTCGTTTCTAAAGTTACATCGTCTAGATATAGACGAAGGGAGTTCTAATAAAACACCACAAAACGAACTGAGCACAAGAACAAGCAGCTTAATTTTCCACTTTCGAAATGTTACGCGTATCGAGTGTTTCACTATATTGCAGTTTTACTTTTCTAATCTTCAAATTCAACAGAGTTTTCATAAAAATGCCCTTGTATATTTACGAGTACATAATATACATTTTTCCCAATTTACTTTTAATTCATTATAATGAATTGTATCTAATTTCTCTCTTTCCTCCCTCTCCCAACATAAGTGTATCGTATGTTTAATATTTTTACGTTAAAAGCAATCTATTCTTCAGTTTTTTCTACGATCCAATATTCGTGAGTTCAATTTCCGAAAATTTGAGAATCCCTGAACCCCTTCAGGTTTTTACCTGAAGGATACGCATGCGCTACGACCGACAGATGTTTCCTCCTCGCCAACTGTTGCGTTCCACGTTCGGGAGAGGTAAGAGGAGAGGTTGCATCTGATTTACCGAAAGGAAAAAAAAAAAAAAGAAAAGAAGAGAAGAGAATCGAGAGAAAAAGAAAGATGGAAAACTCACCCCCGCGTCTTGCAGCTCGTGCTTGGGTTCTTTTTTTCCGCTAGAGCCTTCCAAGGGAAGGCCCAGTCATACGAAGGTGATCCAACCCGCGTGAATGTAGCTCTTACGTCACTAGATTCGATCGAATTGCCGATAACACGTATTTAAATACTTGTGTATAAAATTGAAATTTATCGCATCTCCGAATTGTCTTCGAAGAGAGCGTTTTCAGTTTAACTGAAATTCAAAATGGATAAGACTAAATAAAAACATAAAGATTGTACTTTTTAAAATTTGCACAATATAAATTTGATAACAAAACGCATGAAGTATCATGACGTAATCTTGTTACTACTTAATCATCGACTTTGTTCGAATTACGAAGAGACAATTGCTAACGATATATCGCTGATAAAACGATTTTGAAAATTCGATTTTATTATATAAACGTTTCTTCCGACATATTTTGTTGCGTAATCTTTCTTAAAAAAAATTAAAAATACATTATCTGAAAATCTATTTTTAGATCAATTTCATATGTCTGTTATCGTAATTCATTGCATTTTTTGCTCGGTGCGTCAGACTATGAGACGCAAGAAAATATTAGCGAAAAAAAGAGAAGAGAGTAAAGGAATATGAAAAACATTTTGTGTATTCTTGATCTCTATCAGTAGGTAGTAAAATAAACGTAACTTAGAAAAATTAAATATTTCTTCACATATATAGAAAATTCTATGCGCATTTGACAAATATTAGTGTAAATCGTATCGATCGTCGCGTATTCTTAATTTTTATATTTTTCTCTCTTTTGAGTAAAAAAAAAAATATAAATCCTCGTACCTTCCTAAATCGAAGTGTAAAACGCGAAAGGCCCATATACACTGGACGTAACCTTCGTTCATCCCGTAGAAAATCATGAGTCCGGAGGAATCGGCCACCACCTGCTCGGTCGCGTCGCAGATCTCAACAATCGCGCAATTCGTATGTAACGTCGCGCGTTGCGCTACGAGATTTATCGTATACACAGTTAGGGCGGACAGTAGGTCCTTCTTGTAGCAGCTTATTAAGCGGCGGTAAACCGCACGGCAAAGATCCACTCCGATCTCGGAACCGGTCATGACGCGCGCGTATATCAGCAGCGCACCTCTCGACACCACCTGCCGGTCGTTTCACCCCCTTCCCCCTCGTTTACTTCACCTGATCGCGGTTCTCCTCGTCTGCGGTGGACACCTTCGCCGTTCTCTCTCTTTCGTGGCCCGGGCCGCATTATCCTGTCATTACGCTCTTTTTTAGCAATTGCCCGCTTAACGATATCACGCGGATTGTTCACTATAAACGGATGTCTAGGAACACCTAGTGACACACCTTCTTGCTTTACTAGAACGTTACATGATGCCAAAAATAATTATCAATAAAATTTGTCGTTTGTCACAGAAAAAGGTGAAGAAATGTGAAAAATATTTTATGTATTTTTTATACTACTAAATAGTAAGATATAAATGTAACTTATAAAAAATATTAAATGTTTCTTCATATAGAAAATTCTATGCGCATTCTATCAATATGAATCATATGAATCATTACATCTTTTATATTTTGTATATGATAATAAAGTACATTTTATCGGAAAAAGAATCGTTTTATATTTTTCATTCTTACTACACTTCCATCATCCGCAGCGTTCAATAATTAACGATGAATCAGCAAAGTATGGAATTAATATAAATTTATTTAAGTAAAGATAAATTAAGAAATTCATTATTCGATCTTTTCTCCCTTGGAAAAAATTCAAAGTCACCATTTTTCGCATTCGATATTTTACCGTCCTCATGATGTATTTTCAAGAAAAGAATTTACTTAATTCAAGTAATACATATTGATTATCACGAAAGGCAAAAGGTGCAATAATTCTCTGCCCTTCCTCAGATAATACTCGGCTCGTATTCTCTGGCAAAAGTATCCGAGCCTGCTTATAGTCACGAGCCTCGTGCCTGCCAGGCCTGTCCTTCTTTCTTGATTTTTTTTTTTTTTTTTTTTCTTACTCCCGTCAACCTCTTCGTTCGCTCGCCGACGGGCTACACACCGTTCAAATCTCGGTCTTCGTCGAGGGGGAGGCGATTGCTTAACGACGCCAACCACCTGCCCCGAAAAGAGGAACACGTGCTGCTACTACGGGGCAGCTGCAACCCATAGACGATGGATATATGCGCCAGGATGAAGCTTAAGCTGTTCGAGGTGTTGAGTACGCGAAGCTAAAGGACAGGCCAGGCGGATGTATAATATTTCCTCTATTTTGGTTATTATAATGACATTATATATATACATCTATATGTACGAGTATATATATTATATCTTGTGACTCTCAAGACAATTCGTCTAAAAAAAGATCAAGAATAAAGTATTTTTTATTCCATTTTATTATATATTACATTTTATTATATATTACATTTTATTATCTCGCCATAATTGTGAATTATATTAATCGTAGCAAGCAATTAATTACAGAATGCTAAACACGACTACATCAGCAATTATTAATAGTACGATATGTACAATAACACGATATCGCAGTGAAATATTTTGAAGCCGAATGAAACATCGTCTCTTTTTCATCTTTCCCAGCAATTCAATAATATTGTAAAAATTCTTCGCAAAAAGGGTACAAAATTTTTCAATAGAGGAATATGCTTGCATTTGTAATACATAGAATTACTGGAAGGGGTGAGGGTGCAGAAATTAAATGTATTCGTCTGCACGGAAAATGCTGTGTCAAAGATAATATCTCACGTCGCATCAGATTTATTTGACAAGATTAGAGACCAGCGCAACAGATGGCAAACAGGACACGCGTGGCTGAAGCTACCACCAATTTTTGTATTTCGACCTTTACGTTTACCTTCATTCGAGATGTGAAAAGGAAAGGGAGTATATAAGAAAATTATATATATAATTTCAGTACTATATTAATTAATTACGTAACACTGACAGTTCGTTTATTACATTATTGATGAGATATAATACAGATCATACATCAATGATGTCATAAATCAAAAGTGTATAATTATTACTAATAATTCTTATTCTCTCTCACAATATTTTCAATACTGCAGTAATAATTTTTCGATCCTATTTTGTAAACTAACATTTCAGTTCTATTTTGTATAAATTCACTTCTTATTAGTTAAAAAGACACATTAAGAATAACTAATATTTTTATACGTATATTTTGATCGATTGATTTTACTCTAAATTTTATCCATTGTTTCTTCCTAAATAAAGCTTTACGAAGGTAAAATTTTTAGACCTTTCTAGGCATTTATCGTCACCGTGCGTGAAAATATGCGCGATATGTAACGTTTTCTTTTTCTTCCGTATCTTTCTCGGTGCTCGCTTTTCTTCTTATTTTGCAAGCGCGTTGATAACGGTTCATCTGACCCCAAGAGAGAAACCGACGAAAACAGAAGCCCTGAAGAGGAGACACGGAAATGAGGATCGCTTTACGGCACATGGTGTTCGAGGATGGACGAGCAAGAAGAAGGTCGGGCCAAACTGCACAGCTGCCCTTAGGCACGTGCACGCTACCTGAGCAATTCTCTCGCATTTCCCGCTCTCTTCAGGCTACCTGAAGAGTGCGAGCTAGTTTACTCAATAGGCTAGAAGAAAAGCGCGAGTGGCGTGCACTACATCTCGGAACAAACGAATGGGCTGTTGTCATTCATAATTTTTCAGCAGAGGAAAGACGTTTAACATGGGACTTTATTATAACTTCACTTAGCAGCCAAGGGAGCTAATGTTTTCTCTTTCTATATATATATATATATATATTTAATTTAAATAATTTTTAACTTATTTCTGTAATA
>NW_017305179.1:1701406-1703351 GCF_001594115.1 Trachymyrmex septentrionalis
ATTTACGGTTCGAGTCTTGGTTCAATTATATTCAAAATCGCTTAAGTAACTTAGCTTATACTTTTAAGATGCTAATACGGCTTTGTGATTGGTTTATGATATTTTAAGACGACACTTGAAAGAATCTGTTCCAACAAAATTGAAAATATGATATGTTAATTTCACGAATTTTAATTTTTTTATCGTAAAAAATGCGGAACTCTTTTTCAGAAAAAAAAAAAAAAAAAAAAAAAACCTATAGAATTCTGAAAAATGCTATTGGAATTGTAGTTGTTTTCTTTATATCGATACAATGATATTTCACGTGTTAACTTCACAGATCTTATTTAAGACATTTTAAATATAAGAACTGATTATAAATACCGGCCTAATTATCTATTTATTATTAATTGACGTTTGTTCAACAAAGTTCTGTCATGTACGTAATACGATTACACAGTACATTGTTAGTGTAAAAAAAAATACTGGTTTATTTTTTTTAACTAAATTTATGCTCTGAATATATTTAGATTCAACATAAAATAATAGTATTCTTCGTTAAGGCAGTTAAAAAGGGAAAAAAGATATTTTACAAGCTCGTCATTCGCCTTTAGTCACTCATTGTGGGCGTGATTCGTAAATCTTTAATAAAGACACTAAAGCACGATCTTCCGTGCGTAAACGGATCTGGAATGGAGAGAACGTTTTTCTCTAACGTAATCTTCTTTCGCTAATTTAATGGGTCGATAAATGCTACTTTATTTTACCGAAGTTACGTTACTCGAAGTCTATTGGTTATCGTATGATGAAGTCTTGAGAGTAAGATCAAGAGGCCACCTAATTTTCTTCTCCACACGATGTTTAGGCTTCTCGAAAGGTATGATTGCGGCCAAAGGTCATCGCTGATGGATCTGCACGATTTAAAATTGACGATAATCTCGTGAGTCACTCATACACCACGTAATACACATCCCCAATTGATAAACCGATAATTAACCTTTATCTTCTTAAAAGGATAATCTTTCACGTGCCTATACCCCCCCCCCCTTCGCTTTATAAACAGGCAATTATTAAAGACTCAAAGTCTAATTCCTCTGCGATTAATTGAGAAAAGAAACGTGACTGGAAAATTATACGATCTAAACGGTATTCATTGCACAATGGAATAACTATTTATACGCTGGCGTATTACAAGATTGTTGAGAGCAGCAGAATTTCATTAAAAGATCCATTATTAATAATTAATAAAAATAGTCTCCATATTCGAAACTAAAGGTATTCCAAAGTGACGCAGCGTGCGCTCGAATTGTATATAGTTTCCCTCTATCAACAAAAGAATAGTGAATAAGTACCACACCGGATACAGTAATATTATGGAACAAAGGCTCCCTTGGCTCCAGCCACGATTAAGGATGGCCACGAAGTCTCGGCGCGGATGCGGATACTACGAAGCCCGCATGTTAATAGCCACCGGAAGCTCTTAACCATTTGTCTATTTCGCCGCGAGGCTCGCCGCTTCGCGCTCGCTCCGATTTGCCCTCATTATGCGAACGATCAAATGATATAATGAACGATTTAGCCTCTTGAGCCTTATCAGTCTCTGTAATGGGATGTAGCTCGTCATGTCGTATCATGAATTCGATAATTACAAGTTTGGAATGGCTGCCGCGGGATTGCGAGAATCAATCAAATCACTGAGCGAAGAGCGATCGTGCTGTAAACTTTGTGGGTTTCCGATGAAATTCGAGTTTCGAATAAAAATAGATATATTATATTTTTCGCACATTCGCGGTACGTTATGTAAAAAAATTAATTACTTCTACACGTTTACTTTATAAAGAATATATTGTAATATCTATAGGATAATTCTTTCCATCAGAGATTGATTTTACCAGAATATCTAATTGCCTATTTTTTAACTCGACAAAAATTTCTTTTCTTAATTAAAAAAAATTATATATATATA
>NW_017305179.1:1703451-1711792 GCF_001594115.1 Trachymyrmex septentrionalis
TTTCACTATAAATATGAATAGTTTTTCCTATTCAATCTATTTAAAAAATGTATAGAATGTAGCTTTTATTTCTATTCTACTCATTATTCTTAAATTAAGTATCTTTCTCTCAAATATTTATTGTTCATAAAAATGTCTGAATATGAGCATATTTGATATACAAATATCCGCATATTGAAGCCGGATCCACAGGTCGCTAATTATAAATTCAAATGACTGTGCGGATCAGTCACCCCTGCGTAATCGTCAAGAATTCTTTCATAACGAACGACACTTCATTTCTGATGAAGATATCAGCTCCACACGTGTTCCAATCGTGAAACTATGAAGAGAGAGAGAGAGAGATATGTTAAGGCTGAAACCTGCATTACCAGTGTCGCGACAAGAAACTGCCTGTTGTCGGTAACGTATGGAGCAAGGGTAGCAACAGTTCCCAAGATAATCATTTTTGATGATAGCTAGATGACGTAAGAGATAATTACACAATCGTCAAAGATTTTTAAAAATGATTTGATGCACTTACCGTCAAAAATTCTACACTTCAACCAATTCTTCAGAAAATAATTTCAGGCACTCGTACAAATTGCTGATGAAAATGTAATAAGCAAAACTTCTTTGCCAAATTAAAAATTAAATTAAACAATAAGAATGTTCATTGTGTCGTGAAAAAACTTCACCGTAACAGTATCCGTAAAAACAAAAAAGAAATGAGCGAATAAATCTAAAACTTCACACTCTTCATAAGCCAGTTGCAAAAGTGTGTGCATTGCAATTAAAACATTGTCATAAAATTAAATTGCTTTCATGAAAGAAAAATATAAATAAATCGGTTATCCATTCTCATTATCTTGTAGATTATTACTATATTAAATTAACACAGATCGCACTATTTTTTAATCGTCGCCAAATTACTGTCTATTTAAAATAGGAGAAATTATTACGCGATTAAAGTAGCGAAAAACTATTGCGCAATTTAGCGAACCATGATAATTTTATTTGCAACGCCTCGCGTAAAATGCCCTGATCCCCGAGAGCGGAATGTGACTGCAAATTGGACACCTCGGACTGGCTCGCGTTATGTTACGTCCCCGATACGCGAATCATATCCCAACGCGCGTTTCGTCGACGGAACGGCCAGCCGATGTGCATGATAATGCTCAACACCGTAACGCCCTAATCATCGCGAATAACTCATGGAATATGCGAAAAAAGTATAACGAAAAAAATATTATTTCCGTGAAGCGGAGATCGCAAAAGATAGATATTCCGTATTTTATGAGCTTTATCCTTCCGTCCGGCGTATTCCATTCAATTCAAAAATGCGCATAGTTTAACAGTTAATTCAACCGGGCTTCTCGTTTTTTTATTGGAAGATCGGTAGAAAACAATTGTGTATTGAATCCCAAGTTTTTCGAGATTTTCATCTCGCTTCTCTTTAGAGATACTTTATAAGGAGACTAAGGTTCCAAAGTGCAAGACGATAAACGATGGTAACCTGACTATTTGGTAATTCCTAACGATTTCTCAAAATGTACCAGTGCACGTTCTGTTCCAACTGTTCCTCTCTCGAATATTCTGTGATGCTGACGTAGGGGTCAGCGACCACAGTTGCAACGTTATCCGTTCCGCGTTGCCAGGTTATCGATCTGTACAGGCGCCTTGACCGACCTCCGATGCATCGCCAAGTGCAAGTGCAAGCAAAAGCTCTCGCTCTCGAGCTCTTTCTCTTCCTCCCATCCTCTCTTTCTCCCACTCTCGCGTCTCTCGTTACATCCCATAGAGCGATCTCGAAATAAAAGTGAAATAAGAAGAGAGCAACAGGGCGAGGAGGAAGCCCAGGGACGAGCGATCGCTTGTTTACCGTTCCCGATGCGACGCCGCAACTCGTGAAACGTTACGAGTTTCACGCGAATGAGATCTACAGAAATTTCATATCTCGTACATAGATAAAAACTGTTAATGCTACAAATACGGTATTACTTCATCGAAATAAGTATTCGACGATCGTGTGATCACGGTGACAAAGTCCAGCTAACGAACTGCGGAAATAGCAGATAAGTATTTGAATAATATTTTCTTCTATTGTAATAATTCGATTTAAATTTCAAAGAATCTGCAGAGGAACGGTAGGTGCAAAAATACTACAAAGATGATTGATAAAATTTCCAAGGGATTATCTGCTAGTATCTTCCAGTTAGTCGTACACTATATATTTGTTCAATTATCGCAATTTTAGCTATCTGCCCTCTGTGAGGTAAATATCGTACGATGGCGGGGCAATGACACTCAATTGCTCGACTATCGATTCGCCGAACCTTCTCGCCGCGAAACGGCCAAGTGCAAGTGGATGTGCTCGCGTACTTCCACTCATCCATCTTTCACTGACTAGACTCGATTCTCGAGACTGTCCATTCGTCGCGACTAGCAAGGTTCAAGGTTATACTCGTCACGGTTTTACTTTCAGCGAAATACTTTTACTCCTCGAGGACGAGGTGTCGCGTTCGCAATCAGCTGCAGTTTTAATTAAGACTCCGTAAGACATGCCCGGTTCATCCGAAATCGCGGATGTCGCGGAAAGATTTAAGAGATAATTCGTCACGAGGAATTATTCTATTTTTAAATCGCGTTAAATTGAACTCGAGGGCCGTTGATCTTGAAAAGAGAACGATTAAATGATGACTATATAGAACGAAATTTCAAATGAAAAGAATAGATCGTCTAATAAAATATTAATTGGAACATCGCCGTCTAACAAATCCAGCGCACATGGCGCGTTTCCTCCAATTTAATTTCCTACAACTTCGTGGAAATGGAGTTGTAGTCTTGAAAATACAAGCTACGCTAGAGAAGACCTATACAAACTCGTCTGTATGCAAAATAGAAGATACTCAACAGGTATCTCGAGAAACGCCGAGGAAAAACGAATCCATTGTACAAGTTGATGATATTAAAGTTTTTAAAACAAAATAATGTGACGAAGATTTGTTCCAAGTTTCTGAAAATCTCGTTACGGCAAATAATAGAGAAAGCGCTGGCAAAAAAAAAAAAGAAAAGAAAAAGAAACATATGGAATAACTTGTCGCTCGTTTTCGCGGATTAATCTAAAAATTTCTCCATTACTCCGACATACCCACGGGGAGAACCTTTTACGAAATAAAAATGTACGAACTTTTCCGCTCGTAACTAACGACAAAGAGAATTCTCGAACTTCGTAACGATGTTTCGCAGATCGAAACACGCCGCGGAATGTTCGGTAAAATCACGCTTGCAAGCGCGCTGAAAGTCGCTAATACAACTAACTACATAACAGAGGATCAGTCAAGAAAGCAATTATCCGCAATTTAATGAAATTAGAAACAACCGCGGGACAGGCCACGAGCCTCTAGGCAGGAAGTGCTAAAAGCACTCGGCAAGAACGAACGTTGGTTTTTATTCGCTGGACAAAGTTCGTGTCGCAGTCACTCGAACAACCGTCAATTGCCGACAATTCTGTTGCGTAAATCGCGAAGATCGCGAGCTAGAAAGATACGTACATACATTGTAGTGTCCGAAAGTAATTTGGAAATAAAATAGGGAACATTTCAGTCCTTCCTTAGGAGCCGAAAACTAGGTATTACAACAGAAAAATGCTTGTTCTTGAAATATTCGAGATATTGTATATGAAGTTTGTTCTGTTACGAACAAATATGAAAATATATGATTTTCAATTCTCACAATGAGGTTCCCCTTAATTGAAAAGCCTTTCATTTGAAAAACCTGAAATTTTCCTGATATCTATAAAATATTTTCGAGCGCCAGTGTGGCATTACTGAAGTAATAAATAAGTATGTTGCGTGCGTGCAAGTGTTATACAATTATATTAGACACTATAAACTGTCGTAATCGATTATAAATAAACAATACGTGCTACAGATAATTATATAACCGATATTATGAGCAATTATATAACCAAACGATCTCGTCGAAATTTATTGAGAAAATTCATATACTCATTTGATTTATGTGACATGATTTATTTGATAATAAATTTCACGTGCATTCTGTTACGTAAAAATAATTGTAACCGTCGGCATATTTCGCAGTGGTTAACTACTAATCTGAAATGTAGAAACACAGTTCGAGTGACTCGCACGGAACGTGCGCACGCTTTTCAAGGAAGTAAACTCGCGTCAGCTACTTCTCGTGCGAGCTACTAGCGAATCATTTAGACCACGCGCCAATTGACACCAATTGAGAAGCGCGTACTCAAGAGAGGCAGTTAGTCAGCTGCCTCTTCATTGGATCGCCTCGTCTTTCAAACTAATCAGATCGAAATTTCTTGCCTGACAGCGATTCTACTTCGGTCTCCTTACACATCAAAAGATCACACATCGTCTCACACATCGGGACGACATCTTTCAATTAAAGACGTTAAATTTGTACCACTGCACACCGTCCACTGCTTCATTTAACGCTGATCCTTGAAATTAAATCCTTAAATTAAATCCGGCCTAGTATATTCTCTTTGTCGCGAACATTACAATAAATAATAAGAATTATAATAAATCATCGCGATCCAAGATCGTGTTCTTTTTGAATTGTTTCAAGGCAATTTAATCGTTGCATATGTCATTTACGATTAATTGCTGTAACATGCAATTTCGAGTAACTCTTAGGTGTACATATATACGCTACATATAATTAATTGCCACATGCCGTCTGTGTTTACAATTGTTTCCATGTACGGTATTTAACAATGCATATGCTGTTTACGATGAATAAATATTACTGCCATGGGAGTCCGAGTCTAGACTCCTGTTATTATTATACAAATCGTTTTTATGGAAGAATAAAATTTTTTTTTCTCTTTTAATTCTTTTTAGACATTTGAAATATTTATGATTGCTTTGCGGAACGTTTAGCTGCCTACGCGCTATTAGTACAACGGCGATTGTTTGTGGATTCCTGACCGTAAAATAGCTAACGAAGAAACCACGTGAAGAGAAATATAAACTCACCACAGTTAGGCTGTCCAACTCGCCTAGCCACTCGTTCAGAAGCTGTTCAGGATCTGTCTCGTTGTCGCTGTCCTCGGCTTCTTCCTCGTATCGCTCCATGACGAGCCGACTGTCCGTTGAATCGTTTTTCCTGCACAGAAAATTTCGATCGTCAGATTTCCTTTCAAAGTCAACTTCCATCGAAATTATTTATTGAAAATCTCAAACAAAGATGATTTCTCGTCTACAGAAAATCCTCTGTATCTAAAATCTCTATACCTAAAATCCTTTCTATACCTAAACTTGTGCTAATAAATTTAATAATACAAGTTTAAAATCCAATGCAATCGTGAAATATTGTCATGATAAATTTGTAGAAATTAAAACAACTGCGAGAAATTCAGTAAAATAATAGAAGCTCGCTGGCAAACGCGACGCTTTTACCGAAATTGAATCTATTTTATGAAACGGAGAAGTCTAATAACATTTTGAAAATTTGTTTCTTTAACAGAGTACATCGATACGACAAATATATACGTACCAAATATATACGTACATCTAAATAGCGATAATGAAAAATTGTAGAAATTATGATAATTTAGGAATTAAATATTCTCTCGCATAATTCTCCATTACTGCCATACGTCGCCTTCACTTTGCGCTGTGTGCAAGTATGTCATCGACAAATATGTACCGTCTACGTAATATAGCTTTGTTCGCTCGAGGGTAACTTGCGGTTACCAGCTGCGATGGCGCAGAAATGTTGACGAAACATTTAGTAGTAGTGTTGAACGGAGCCTTGGCCCGAAATTCCCATTAATAGGACCGCGAAACTGTGATCGTAGAAATGTCGCTTTGTCACAATTCCTTTTCATTAACTCGTATAATTGGATATACTCGTGCCGCAAATTGAAACGTGGAATTCTGCTTCGTTGTAATTAGTTAACCCTGGGGCGTAGGTTTGTGCGATCGTCTTACTTTGAGTTTACTAAAACATATCTTACTAATATGGGATTCATTAAATACAGATGCTATCCAATGAAGTAATAAGTAGTTAAATTTAACAACGGACCTAATTATGCAATATTATATGTAAAGCGAATGGCAAATAAATTAAACAGTAAGAATTATTACTGGACGGCACATTTGAAAAAATTAATCAAAGTATTTCATAATTCCTTGAATGTAACATATTAAAAAGTTACGTTCCAATTCCTTGAATATATATAATTTGGAAATGATTAATGATATGGACAAATATAACGAAAAGCAGCTACAATGTAATTTATATAGAAATAATATTTTGCTATTATTAATCCGCGCTACAGTGAAACGAGATTGTATTCTGAAATAATACATATATTATTTTTTACCGAACGCGATGCAAATATATGTACAAAATGGGTTAAGGTAAAATGGCGTGCGATACGGGATTAAAAATACAACATCAAGAATTAAACCGTAATTACAGGCAGTGCTAACGAGACATTAGATTAATTTGTCGCGATTGTGCATCGCGGTCAAGTGCACACGACGCCATTACCGGTAATGAAAATTAATTTAATCGTCCGATTGTCTCGAGAGAAATCAACTCGCATTGCGCCGCGTCCTCCCTCTCTTTGCACTTTTCCGACAAAACTCGCATTTCCCCGACATTGCGACATGCACTTGCGCACAGAATGGGTCCTCCCGTCACAATAATAGTAGGTGGACCGTATCGATTCCATTAATTCGATTCTCATTAGACACCATCGCGGGTAAATGCACACGCGCGACTGTTAATTATTTCGATATCACGTCACGCCGCAGCAATGCAACCGTTTGCTTCCACTGTCTCCTGTCTCGAGGGACCTTCGGTAGCTAGCGAGATCTTAACTCAGCGGCATAGTTCTGTGATTAGCCAGTCGGTCGCAGTTCCGCGATAAACCGATATCAATATAAGACTTTCTATCTGTAAAATACACTTCCTACAACGTGAAGGGGATTTGAAGCTTGAAGTTTATAGAAAACGTTGTAAAGTTCTCGTTGTAGGAACGCAAAGTTTCACGAATACGTCAGACGTTTAATAATTACACTTTACCAAAGAATTTATGATGGAATCTATAACTCTTTACTTCTTAGAAACACGTGTCTAAATCGAGTGTAAAAAAAAAAAAAAGAAAATCATTCACTGCAGCGGAACTCTCATTTTTAACGTTCCACGTTGTGGCGTGGCAGAGCTTGCGAGAGGGTTGATGTTTCAAGTTTCCCGCGGTAAGTCCGCGCTGTGGGAAAGTAGCAGCAGCGATCCGTTGTGGGTCACTTTCAGATAGAACGGAACAGCACCCGCAGATGCGTGCCCGAGAGCTGAATGGCGCATCGCCACCGGACGGTTTGACATAAACACGCCACACGCAGGTGCGGTGTAATCGTTTCGCGGTCGGGGCGGAATAGCGTTGCATTCCACCGAAGTAACGCGAAACTGCGCTGCTAATTGCGCGGCAGGGAAGAGGAGATGACCGAGGGGGGGGGGGTAAGAGAGGGGAACGGGTTTACGGTGCACTGGACGAGGTGTCCTTGCAAGGTTTACATCGCAAGATGGAGAGCGGACATGGGAGCGCGGATCGCGGAACGCGCACAGCAAGGACGGAAAAGCAAGACGGTTGCAACCGGACGGTGCATCTTTCTTGCCTTCATCGAAACAAGCGTAGAAAACGTGTCACACCTTCCGATTCGTTCGATCCATTTTTTTTTTCTTCCGAAGCCATGTAAACGCTAATACGACTCGATGGTAATTTCCTCTTCTGATATAATATCAGATAATCGTAACATATATATCATCGTGATATATCACCGAACTATTGCTCCCCATTTACGCAATTACGGGAACAAAATAACAAGAGAAATCTCAATGAAATGTTGGAGCATGTTAATGTATAATGTGTGTGTGTGTGTGTGTGTGTGTGTGTGTGTGTGTGTGTTGTACAATAAATTTGTAAGGACTTTGAAAATTTTATTATATACATCTGAGTTTTATATAATTCGGTTGACAAAATTTGTATGCAAGCGCAATGAAATATTTAATAAACTTTAGAAAGATCCATTGCTGTTTCTTCGTAATATCGTTATTACAATAAGTTGTTACAAAAAGTATAAAACGCAGAAGTGATAAATTTGTAGAGCGCACTGTTATAAATAATTATAAAAAATTTTTAATCCTTTTAGCGTCTTGTCGATAAAAAGATTACGGAAATTTGAGTTGAGTTAGAGGAAAAAATATTGTATAAGGAGTCAAAAAGTTGAGAAAATATGCAAGTTGACGGAATAACGTAATACAGTGACGGTCTAGCGCGCGATGGTGTATGGGTGTGTGTGTGTGTGTGTGT
>NW_017305179.1:1711892-1738981 GCF_001594115.1 Trachymyrmex septentrionalis
TGGAATAACGTAATACAGTGACGGTCTAGCGCGCGATGGTGTGTGGGTGTGTGTGTGTGTGTGTGTGTGTGTGTGCATGAAACATAGACCGAGATATCGATTGCTCGATTAATAATGCAACGAGCAGACAAAGCTCTCCCGTTTCTCCAGCAGCGGCGACATAATGTTGCAGCTACACTACGGTTCACGACGGCTTGTCTTTCAACCGAAGAAACGGGTACCTACATCGATAACGAGGCGCCTCTTCGACTATGCACAGTTCATCCCTCATGCGACCAGAGTGATCGATCGTGTCAGAGTAGCAAACAGCTTTATTCAGACTCCAACGAAGCAATCGTGAAACGGCTGTATCTCTAACTAACCCAATTCGGGGAATGCTTTCTTTTCCTCTTATCACATATTCGATTCCGTGAAAGAATTACAAATCAGCTAATGAAACATCGATATTACGAATCCGTGGCAGCGAAGTAATTTAGGTTAAAAAAAGTTTAAAAAGATAACTTCCAGTACGTGGAATCCTTTTCAAAGGCGTTCAGATATGGTGTTATCTATACAAGTATCAACCAGATATCACTACAAACGCTTGTAAGTCGCACCAATAACAGCCTCGACTCGACTCGTTTATCGTCGAATTAGTGATATCTTCTCGCTCGCGAGAGATGTAGCAGATACGAATGAGTTATCCAGAGATCCCGGCACGAAACGAGTATACGAAGCGAGATATCGTGAGGATCAACGCAAGGGATGAGCTTCTTAGCAAAAGTGCCTCAGGGACTTACGCGAACGAGATAGCGAGGAACGGAAGAGACTGTCGTCAAATCGACATGTCAGCACACCATGAATCGTAATCGACTTTATTCGCGAGGCCGATGCGACACGGAAACACGTATCGATAACGTTGATCGAGTTAAAAGATATCTAAGCCAATATCGTGAAACAAGCAGTATCGTTTAACTTGAAAATAATACGGAAATATGATATGACCGAGATATGGAACGTTTCATTCTTCATTTTTACTTACAAAATGCGTTACTCTCTTTAGCTATATATATGATACAATATAAAAATTAAAATAATAATTATACGCTCTAACGCGTGAAATTAAAAAATGTATCTAGATGATGTAAATATACTGAGCTGTAAAATAAGACCGAAAAAGAAATTTTGATGATAAAGTTTGTATTTTTCATGTAATTCGATTAAAATGATCCGCTTAAATGAGACCTCACGACTGACACAATTATTAAGTTGTAATTTAATAAAAATTCAATCGCGAATTAATTTACGCACGATTACATTAGGCGATAAAATACAACGAGGTATTTGTAGAAAGATTGCGAGGACCTCACGTTCCTATGCGGCAATGGCGGAAGTCACCCTCGGGGGAAGGATGCACCGTCTTTCCTCGAGCCTTATCTTCTCTTTCACGCAGGGTACTCTCCGTGCAACGCCCCGATTCGATCGATCCTCACCTTCTAGCGTTTGCGTTCAGATCTGGCTTATGGAACGCAAGCTTGTCCCGCCGCAAAGAAATTCCGCGGACACGGAAACGAGGGTCGAGAAAATCCGGAACGGTGGATTCAACAGATCTCCTTCGAGGGGCGCTCGAAGGGTGTCCGATGACTCACGTGTATACTTGGGGAAACCCTCGACCAACTATTTGAAAGTTTCTCCGAAAAAGGATTCTTCAGGAGGGATGTCGGAGCGAAACCCCGACAAACTGGTCGCGAAATTGGAAAAGTGAAATAATGTACCGAAAGTATTATACTATTCGTTGTCAAATCGCTATTGAGTATTTTGATTAAGCTTCAGATTGAAATCGTATTAAAGTTTCCTTAACTTGAAATAAATCTTCATTGTTTATACATTTATTCTTGCAAATTCGCCGAGCTATTCTTGGCTGTTTAACACTTGAAAATTATTTATACCACGACTTTCTCATATTAAGGGAAACTTTGCGAACTACGCACAGCTTGTTGTATATACCTGCAATTATTCTTGGAATCAGAGCTCCCTGAAACTTGCATGTGCGTCATCCTAGAATAAAACATTGACGATCCACCATCGGCTTTATTCGACAGGTCGAATCAATAGTTGCTGCTCCAGAGCAGCAGCATAAGCACCAGTTACGCCATGCTACATTATTGACGGCCAACTCTTGGTACCGTTCAGGCGCGGAAACTTTTTAGAAATTCGTTTTCTCAACGAATACAGGTTCGAGCGACGTACTACGAGCGCTACTTCGACGACGGTGTCGCTCAATAAGTACTGTCGTTGCCCATGGCGATGCTAAATAATACCCCGACCCGGTTTCGTACCACCTTCGAGAAGCTACCATAGTCCGCGTCAGGAGAGCGATTAAAGACAATTTGCACGGAGCTACGCGATTGTCTCGGCACGCAAGGCACGCGCCCGGAAACAGATATTAACCCTTCCGGATTGTTGCGTGCCGTCCGCAAGAAAAGGAACGTGCGATTCGTAGTAAATTAACAAATAATTTCGCTTTCACGGTACCCCTATTTATTGGATCATGAAAACGGCATCAATTTTACGACGAATTCAACCAGTGTGTACAAATAGTTCTACTAAGAGAAACTATTCAATTATATTAGGTTAAGTAAAAAGTCATCGCGTTTTTTTAAAAGACATCTATCAGTAAAAACCGCAATTACTTTCTTACCAACAATATCAATATATCTTGATAGAGTAAAGTTTCAGCTTTAAAAATCTCTTTTTTAAATTATACGATACGACAATTTTTAATGGAGTTATGAGCAATTAAAGTCAAAATAATTCTTTTATTTAATCGGCGATAACTCAGTAATCAAAAGTCGTAGGAATATTAAAAAAAAAAAAACGATTTTGTAGGGAAAGTATCAAGCTTTCACGATAGGTAATCGAAAATTTTCTCAAATTCGTTTTGGACACGTTACAAATCCACAAAGTGAGAAGAAAATTTTTCGTCTTTTTCAGCTCGTAGTTTTTGGTATGTAAAAATTATCAAACTCATATAAACTTAAAAAATGTGATAAGCTTTTAAAAGTAGAGATTTCAAACTTTAAAACCCTTTTTTTAAATTTGAATTTCATTCATTATTGACGAAGATATTGTATATACAACTTTGAGCTAAAAAATACGCGATGACTTTTTACTCAACCTAATATATATTATTATAAAATCATTGTTATATTTCTGCTATCAATTTCTCCTTTGTCAAAATAAAATTTGTCATTTCTCCAGTTTAATTCAAAAATTATTCTCCTTCTTCCCGATATATTTAATAAGAATTTTCCTACTATTTTCTTCTAATACTTTTAATAATTCTACAAAGGAATATCTTACTTTTCTGCGTTATACTCGCGAAAATACACGACTTTTGGAACACCCTATGCAACAGCATCACAGTAGACAGTGACGGCATCCTTATACGATAATATCATCTTATACAAGCAACTGGTACTGTATATCCAATATTTCACGCCTCACGCAAACGACGAGCGAAAGATTCCGGCGTGTTAATCCACGGACAATGTTGCGATATTTGAATTACAAATGCACAACGTATGCAATTTGGTTAGGAGATATCTCTTTGCAGGGATCTCATTTCGCAATTTCGCTAACAATAAAGTATAGCACTTCTGTTCTGAGATTATATATTAATATTTACTGCGGAAGTATTGCCGCCCATTATTTCCAAGGTAATTATCAAGCATTGTAAAGATGGTTTTATATCATCATCGTTTATTCTAGCAAATAGGATAATTACTTATGTGCAGCCACAAATTATATCTTTAATACATATTTATACATGGAAAAAAGAGAGTGTATTAACAGCATTAACTAACAGCGACAGTCTAATTAAAAATAATCTTATTAATTTTTTCAATAGCAATATTAGATATATGAGATTTACTTCATTTTAAAGAGAACATATTTGTTTCATAAATATTAATGTTATTAGATTAACACGATTATTTTTAATTAAACTGCTATTAGCTAATATGCTATTAATATATCCTTTTTTTCCATGTGTGAAAATATTAAACGTAAAAAAAAGAGGAATAAAAGTTACGCATATATTAATTTAACGATCGAGAAACTCCAAAATTTATTAGTATATGACACGACTGGAATTATTTTGTTAAAAATTACAGCCATTTAAATAATGCAAAATAAATATTCTGCTGTTTTTATTGCAACGATTCATGTGCGCCACCATATAAAAATATATATCAAACAGTGGGATCAAACAGTGAGGATAAAGCTCTCTCCTTTTTTTGCCTAAAAACGATTAATGTACATCGTATATCGTAGCGATTTTTAGACCTTGGAAATTTTAATTGACGATAAATATATTCCGCAGAAAACTCTCAAGCGTGGTGCATCATCGATAATCTTGACTGAACGAAACATTTATCGTTAATGAATATCGAAACCAACACCAAGAAGAGTGAGTCACGATGAAATGTGTATAAAATGTTAACAGAGATACATTAAAAAATCATTAACAGTAACGTCAGCAATTATTAATTTTTTCTAATTATGTGGAAAAACTTAAAAATTCTAAAAATTATTTTAATGAATCACGATTAATTCAAACATTTATAATTAACGATAAAGGTACTGTTTATCAATAATATATATCTCATATCATTTGTAATATTTCTATGTGCACACGCGATAGAAAAAATATCTTGCGCAATTCTTGCGTAATGTACGAAAGTGCATAATTCCAGAATTGAAAAGTTGCATCCGTATATTTTTATGGAAGACAATAGAACATCAGCAATAAAAATGAGGATACGTGAGATTATCGTGAGAAATCAACCGCATTGAAATTTCACCGATATGCTAATTATATTTCTTTACGTATAAAACAACGTTTTTACAATGCTTTGCAACCAAAATTTTACGTTCCAAATTATTTCTGTATAGATGGAAAAATGAAAAGAGAAAGAAAATTATGATTAAAATCAATTAATTTATCCATCTGATTAAGGTGTTTGGAAGAAAATGATTCTAAATTAATTTTCTACAGATTCTACGTTTCTCGCGCGCTCTCTTCCGTTCTTCCCGTCGTTTCGTTTCGATGCACTCCATATTCGTTCGTTCCCCGTCGACTTGTTATGCTCCTCTTCCTTTTGTGGCGCCTCCGATGCTGCGTTACGCACTTTCGCGATTCTCCTCCGACGACAGAGGATGATCTCGAAAGAGAAAGAGCTCTGCTAAGCTCGGGAAGGAGAGTAGGACGAAGCGACGAAGTGAAAGGAGGAACTACGGGAACAAAGGGACAGAACAACAGACTTGACTCGCGGAAGTACAATGAAATAAACGTTCGCTCGCAAAAAAAAAATCGACCTCGAACTCCTTTGAGTGTCAGATTGAGAATGTGCAGTGCTTTGGACTGCCTACACGACCGCGATAACAATGACAGATATAAAGTTCTTACAATTTCCTTACCAAAGGTAAAGTCTTGGATTATGTTATCCAAGTTCCTTATTACTTTTCTTTCAATTTGCTAATGGAGGAGCCGTGAAGCAAGTCGGTTATATGGTAATTATTAATTATAACATCACGAACAGTTTGTCACGCCAAAATTATTCGGTCTCCTCGTGTTTTTTTTTTTTTCTTTTCTTTTTCCTTTTAACGCGGCAATAACCTCAGCAATAACTAATACAGAGTCGCCTTCGTGGATCGCTTGCAAACGCAAGTATCCGGAATGGCACGACTCATTCATATTTCCCCTTGTTAATAAGTCAGCGGGTATCTGGCTCATCGGAATCGGCATGAATGCCAAGACTGTTCTACATCGCGTTCCGGCTCGCCAGGCGATGACGTCGAATAACGGCGGCGTCATGTTTGCGCTCATGCTGCATCGCAAGCACGCTCCTGCAAAATACGACGATACATACGGTATCCGGTTTCAAGTATCGATTGCATTACAAGAGTATCCTCCTTCAGATTTGCTTGTACCCTGTCACTAATAATCGTACGTACAAATTCAGAAGTTTTTTTTTTTTTTTTTTTTTTCATATAAGTAAAATATTGTTTAGCAGTAAAGAGAAGCTTCAAGGGAAGCAAAGAGATATTGGTATAAATGTAGAAATTATGTTGAAATGTGTTAAAATTATATATAATAAAATGAGAAGTATAAAGTAGAGTGAAGATTTTATACTCGGCTCTATATTTTTATGATTCTATAGTCACGCGGTGAAAATAATCCGGATATCATTCGGGTATCTCGTACTAGCGAATGAATACTCGCTTCTCTCGTGATTCATTCAAAAAAAAAAAATAATCCAGTCAGGCGGCTGCAAGGCGGTTTCGCGGAAAAATCGTAACATTGGCGATTTTTCAACGCAACCGTGGTGCGCTAAGCATCGAACCGGAATAAGACACACGCGATATTTCCACGAAAAATCACACAAATCACCGATCCGATCTGGCTTTTACCGAGAAAAGTGCGTGAGATTCTATAACGAGAGCAGCTTACGTTACGCAAGAGCGACGAAATAATCGCGCAAACTGTCGGACTTTCCATCACGTAATCAATGATAGGGATCGTAATTTTAAACGGTCTCTAATGGCATGCGATTTATTTTCGATTAATTAGCATTCGGCATTACGTTCAGCGAACGATATATTATCAATCACCCGTTTAAAATTGTAAAACTATTTCCGTGACCATTCCTTAATGATTCGTACTTAAATTTACGACCTATTTAACTTTATGCGTTAAAATTATTAGAGAGAGAGAGAGAGTCATTACATTACAACTTACACATGACACACACTCAAATGTGGCAAATTAATTTTCAATGATATGTTATCCCGATTTACTCTCTGAAACGTTAGGCGCAAAAATTATTTGTACATGCATTACTTTATTTTTCAATCCGTTCATTTGCGATTGGAGTTGAAAGATGATAAATCTTTAACGATATTCAAAACGAACGCAACATGGTAACAGGTCGAAAAGCCATACATGGGCGAAAGAAACGTAAAATATAAATTCGAGCTCAGCAAGTGGTGAATGAACGATTGTCGAGACACATCGCGGGTAACTCAATATACGGACAATCGGGATATAACGCTAAGACGTGCCGCCAATCATGAATAATTCTTTGTTCGAAGCAAAGAATCGTTCTGGTCAATGATTAATTTCTAGAAGCACTGAGGAGGAAGTACTTTCTCTACGGTTACTTTGCCGTTGCGAGGCGTCTGTTTAAGTTCGTCAAATAATTGCCGTGCATTTCCATCTTTCGGCAAGAATCTTTCCGAAATGCCGATTTCTCGATTGAAATTACTCCTCCATTTTTTATGATACCATTCCGGTTACGAAATCAATGCGAACGCTGAGACGCGTAGTCATCCGAACAGTTAAATCGGCTTTCAAGTGTAAGATAGCTCTGTGAGAGAAATGTAGCGAGCAACGTGAATATTTAATCCCTCGAGGGGGTTAAATATCGCGAGAGCGATGCTCCGCTCGCGGAAAGCCGCGGCCACGTTTAATTGCGAGTGGAGGGTATCTCCCGCGGGAGATGAAGGAAATATTTCAAAGCGCGCGCCGGCGGGCGTCCGATGTCGCGCGATTCTGCATTCGCTTCGCGCATCCGTCCGCCCTCGGAAGAATTTCCCCAGGCGGAGCGGCGAGCGGCAGACGAAAAACGAAGAAAGCGCTGACGAAGGAGAAGATCGTAGAATACAGGAATAGCCGCGCCATACGCGGACTACCGTCCGCGCTGTACCGGGTGTTACCGCTTCTAAATATAGAATTTCGATCGCGCGTTATATACCCGCGACTTCTGACTCTCTCTCTGACGAGAGCCGCACATCCGGCCCGGGTATCCTGCCTACGTCCGCTCGCTTTCGGGAACATTAAGCTCCCAGAAACGTAAACTACGCCCATCTAAGACGTCCAAAGGTCCAACCAATCGCATTTCGTGTCATCGCACAATAAAGGAGATTCGATGAAGGAGAGAAAAAAAAAAGGTTTTACCGGTTTACTATATTTTTTCATTTCAGAGTCTACTTTAAGGATTTACAATTTTGAGGTTCTCGATGAGATCTTATCGAATGCGATGTATGTTAATACCACACAATTTTTAATACATTTAATACTTATTTAATGACATCAGATAGGAACAGTTTGTCAGTATCGATAATGAAATGTTATACGAAGTGTTTTCTCGTGTTTCGGAAAAGTTACTTGTAAAAGAGTTCAGTTTCTTTACATGAAAAGCAATTTAGTCCATCTGTAAAACATGTCCTTTATATGTTATTAACGAAAGCAAAAGTTTCTCTTCCCGACTTCTATTTCATCGACTCTGAGACGTGATAGATTTCGTATCGAAAGTTATTTTATTACTTCAATTTTCATTTGTAACAAATACCCAGGTTCTCTTAATGATAACACTTTTATCGACTCTCTTATATTCTTCTCAGTATTCCATTATTTTTCAATTATCTCACAGATAGCCCCAAAGCGAAAGGTATCTAAAGCATAATCGAACGCAGCCCTCGCATCCCTCGCGGCCGAAATTTCTCCGAAAGGGAAGAAAGACAAAAATCCGCTTTCAAGTACTTATCGTGCGCGACCGCTGCGATGTTCTTCAATAAGAATTATGCACCAAGTATAGAGGTATCGCTGCGAGGTGCGTTGACCCTCGAAATCGATATTTCTATTAGGCTCTGTATCAGGGTCCGTCCGTAAAGCCGACGTTTGTAGTCCTGCTCTTCTCCTCTCCCGTTTCTCCTATCGTTCCATCTATCTCTTTCCTCCTCTCTCTCTCTCTCTCTCTCTCTCTCTCTTGTTGTCTATCTCTCGGCCTCTCGTTCGCCGTATGCGGTGCGTTTGCACGAATGACCGTGTTGCGTGACGAGCCGACTTTGACGCAGCCGCAGAATCATAACCGCGGTAGAAAACTCCTCAAGACCACTGACCTTTCCTCTCCCCGTGATTCAGGATATGAAAACGTTTTGAGATCGAGGACTTTCTAATCCGCGGACATATTGTGCTCGCAGTTTTCCTGCAGTAGAAGACAATCGATTCTCGATTAATATCGTGGCGATAAATTCCAGAAAACGGTTCTCCTTCCGATCGAACTCTATGTAACGAGAAACCGTAAACGTCTAATGTAAAAGTTTCCAAAGAAATATATAGAAATTTGTATTGGAAAATGAAGAAAAATGACATTTAGAAAAAAAATCTTGCCTCTTCGAGGGAATCGTTCTGAACTAGAAAATAATTTTGCACACGGCTTATCTATATTAAATATATCACTTTCAATGGAATGTCATTTTCTCAGATTTCCATCGGCGTTTCCAATATCTGTGAAAGAAATTTCACGAAAAAATAGTTCGACAACAAACTGATTGAATTTATTATACGGTGTTTTCTGAGCACTTTTTCGTGCTCAGTCTTGCGGCGGCAATATTTCTTACTCCATAAATATCCGTGCCAATCTCGTGTTTCATGAAATTATTGTATAAACACGATTGATTAGCTACACAGAGTACATACGCATAATACGCACTGATATACATACGTAAGTGAAATCAGTGTACTGTGTCAGTACACGCACCCCGGAAATGACCTCATGTTACCGACGATATTATCCTGGAGTCATATTTTCACGCACTCACACATGAGAATGCACACGCTACACCGGGTGCTTTTACGAGTAATGCATGTACGATTTTCCAAGCGTAATCAATTCTACTTCGCGTTCAGACAGCCGTGTACACCTCTTCACTAGATAATGGAATCGGTATTCGATTCATACTCGAAAATGCATGCTCCTCGAATTTGCGATACTATTTAATCTAACGCGATTCAGTGAGCTGAAATCTGATTCGAAAGTGCAAGGTTGTAAAAATCGATAATATAATATAATATATCCTCAACAGACATGTACATTTTTTGTACGCATACATTTTATGATTCTACTCGTTATAATATACAATTAAATTTACCACAGAGAGAGAGAGAGAGAGAGAGAGAGAGAGAGAGAGAGAGAGAGAGAGTCGGAAACTTCAAAGAACTTCTTAAAATACTTTCGCGTCCAACAGGAAAAAGCAGCTTTGCAATTGTTATAAGATTCTTTCATATGATTGGCTTTTGCCCGTTTCTTAGTCCATTACTAAATCTGAATGTACAAAGCAATCATATTAAAGAATTTTACAATTATAGTTGCAAAACTACTTTTTCTACTGAACGCAATCAATGTTGCCTATATTCCGATTTGTATTGTATTTTTGATAATAATATAATAATTGTTACAATATATAATAATTATTACAAAATTTCATGTACGTGCAATGCATTTGTTATTTTCATATCCGAGTCTAAAGGTAACAGATCCATTTGATATTACGAAAAAATGAGAGGTCACTCTCTTAGTCTTCTGCAATGCTTCGCTAATTTTCCGGATACACTTTTATATATGAAATAGTTAAAATTTTCAAAACATTAATACGAACTATTCGAAATTTTCAAGATATTAAAATATGCGCGGAGAAATTCAATTCGCAAAAGATCGACCTGCGGGTTATCCTACGACCACATGGAAGAACATTCTTTTAGTTCCAATCAATGTCTGAGTGCATTCCTGATCTTACTTGACCAACATTGCAGCCTCCTAAAGGATTCCAAGGTACAAATAATATATCCTCGTGAAAATTCCACATAATTTCTCTCGCAGATAAATTATTTCTTCACATTCAAGAAGGAGTAGAATACAAATAAATAAACAAAAGATATTTTAAAAATCGATCTTGGAAAGAATTCATTATTAGTCTTCATTTTTCATTTTTTTCAAGTCCACAATCCATTTTTTCTTATAATTCAGTCATCATTGAATCTTTGTCAAGAAACAGTCGATATGGAATCGATAAGAGAAACGCACGTAACACGAAGGAGTTGCAAGACACTTTCCGACATATTTTATCTACATTCTAGTTGGAAATGACAACTCAATGAGCATCCTATGAATTATATTACAGACTGACACTCTAATTCTTCGTGTCGAAGTAACAGTACGGATCCTTTCATCGAAATACGAGTGTCAAGCGAACGCGAAGTGGGTCATTGTTGTAAACTGAACGAATGAAGAAACGCGCACGGAAAACGGAGAGTCAGGGTCGCGTAAAAGATCGAGGGGATCGTCGATCTCTCCTCGAGCGAGCGTTTACGCACGGACGAACCTGTAATAGCGCAAACCGCTCTCGGGCAACCTGCCCGGTGATCGGAGTGGAAAGACAAGAGGAAAGCAGGAGACAGCGTGAAAGAACCAAGTCGAATAGACGTATGTATGTATATATATATATCTGCGCACATTTGGAAAGAGAGAGAGAGAAAGGGAGAGATTGCAGGCAGAGAGAGGGACCGTTACATATAACTGCGCTCTAAGTGCATCGATCGCGATGCAACCGTCGTAATCGGATTCCCACGCAAATCGCAGCTGCCTCGGATTAGCGATTGGGATTAGCGACGCGGACGATCGCGACGCATACCGAATTTCCTCCGGGAAATTTCCTTCGTAACGCGAGAGCGTGTGCTGGTATCAAGGATCTCAATTTTGCCCGATCAAACCGAGACATGTGAAGTACGATCTAATTCTTGGATATCACAATGTGCCAATGAGAAAACTTGTAAGTGTGTAAGCTTCTGCAGACTCGTTTTTTTTTTCTTACATAAAACTCCTGGATTTTATTAAATATAACACTTCTCTAATCTAAATCTAATGCCTTTGAAAATTCTAGCTGGTATTATTGACAATACCAGTAATCCTTGTTACGTAAAAAAATATTTTTAAATAAACTATTTTTATGATGCAAAAGACTTTGATATTTAATTTTTATATTATCGCACATATCTTGAATTATCTAGCATTTTATTGTAATACAATAGATAATACTTATTTCTCTCTACATAAATTATTTCTTGACTCTTATTATACGAGAATACATTTAAAATAACAATTTTCTTGTTAATACATTTCTTTATGAATTTTCCTTTCTGTTTTTTTATTTATCATTTTATTTAAAGACTGCACCAGCTGATACAAAATGACTCTCATTTTAACTCGTAATATATTCACAAACTGACATGTTTACTATTAAATGATTTAAAGCTACACATTTGTATATTAAATACAAAAATTAAATTCCCGTGGAAAGAGAGAGAGAGAGAGAGAGAGAGAGGGGGGGGGCATAAAAAACGAATTAAATAGACCTTGATAAATTATAATTTCTCTGATTAATAACTTTCTGCGAGAAGTTGATATAGGGAAGCTGCAGCGAAAGCTTCGTCAAGATCATGGACTTGCAAATCCAGGCTATTGCATTACGTGCTCATTAATTCCATCGTGGTCGTAGCAGATTTTCCGCTTAATTCACTTCATTAATCTCGCTGCGATCAAGCAAACGGTATAATTAATATTACTTATGTATTATTCATTGTTGTAAATCGTCGAATCGTATATTCACTCATCTGTAGTCACTCACATTCGGTCACAGACACGAAAAGTTTTCTATCCGTTCTTCAAGTTTTTGCGACGTAAATTTTATAGAAAAACAAAATATTTCATTACATATATATGTAATCAAGTGTCCTCTTCTCGAATAACTTTTTCCTCGAACAAAAGGAAATCATTCCGATTATATAATAAAGACTAAAATACCTATCGATGATTGCTCGATCAATTTCTCGTCGAGTCTCTCCTTAATTTCCGGTGTAAAACTTGCGAAACACAGGCGGTAATCATCACCTAAAGCTAAATATATTGTATATGTCGCGCGTTCGGATATTTATTTTTCGAATGAATCCAATGTAGCGACAAGGGTGATCGAACTCATATCGACCGTCTGGTCGATGATGTCAGAGCAAGATACTCGCAGCGAGAAACAAGAGAACGTTGTCGAGATGTAAGTGCTCGCGATTCCAAACGGGAAAGTGCCGCTACCCGTGGCGAAACACGCGGTGTGCAACTGCAATTGCAAGTGCTCGAGATAAGCGCCATAGAGAAAATAGTCGTCGTGCGGCCTTTATCAATCGCAAAACGGCAGGTTAGACGCGGAATTGTAGGGCGTGAACCGATACGCCAACTTCCAAAGGTGCGCTTACAAGGGACTTTGACTTGATACTTTTAAAAACGCTGTTAAAATTCACAGTGCCAAAATTATACCCAATTTGAGAACAATTTATTTTTCACTATTTCTATAAGTCGCCGCTATTTCTTCGCAAGTCTCCTACTCAATATGTCATTAATTTAAACTAAAACTTTAACAAATTTAGTTTATTATCTAATAAGTACATGTGGATGCTTACTTATTTTAAAGCTGACCACTAAAATGGACTGATGTTACATCTTGACATACGTAGAGGTTAAAAATAACGAAACGTTATTTAAGGGATTCAATTACTATTATATTACTCCCTTGATATTTAATATTAATGAAGGGAATAATAAAATCAATTATATCCCATCGCGTGTCATAGAATATCACGAATATACGTCCAGGAAACGTAAATCGCTGGCGAAGGAATTTATTTCCGAATCTAAATCTGTTCTACCACTGGCGCGGAAAGAAATACACGATTGTTCATTCATGGATCTCGATATATTCTTGTTCGTTCTCTCAACGTAAATGCACCTTCTTAACGGCGAACACTCCAGTACTCGAGTACTCGCTTTACGCGCGCACCTGATCCACGTGGGCGCCGTAATCGTTTCGCTGATCGGCGATTCCGCCCACGCTTTTTACGTCTTGTCAAAAATTAGACTCGCGCGCGTGTCGTGAACGATATCGCCATGCCAAAATTGGCGGAAAGCCAGATTTCTAATTTTGAAAGAGCGTGAAAAGCACGATTCCAGTGTTCCCGCAGATTAACAACTGACCTGAATAACGTATACGTATTGGTACGGTGTTATATTTTACGTAAATTTGAATGCAGCATTCCTCGTTGCAAATTCTACGAATTCTTTTTCTTCGTTTTCAGAGCTACGATCAAAAAGGTGTCATTCATCCAGTTGGTTTGTTGAAAAAATAAAATTGCTCCTTTTCTTATGGGTAAAATATATATCTTAGAGGTAAATTTATTCCCATTGCAGATAAATTCTTCGAAATAGACTTTAATAATGTGTCTTGATCAATTTTGCGAATATCTATTTATTTTCTCTTATTTTCGATTTAACGTTTCATAAAACAAGAATATAAATAAACGCTCGAAGTTTGCAATGCAAAACAATTGAAAAAAATCAGCGATCGAATAAAACGAGCAATATAAGATCATTGATTTTGGAATTGTTAATGTTTCATATTACTCATTAAGTTTAACATATTAACATTTAAATTTGTTCTGCCTGTTAATTGTAAATCAAACAGTATAAACATACATTTTTCATTCACCATTTTTGTTCGATCGCAAAATACGCTGGGGCTTTAGATGCCTTTCGTCGCAATGTGAAACTTATGCTACGAGAAAGGTGTGGTTTCTGGAATGAGACGGTGAGTGAAATGAGCCGCTTCGTGAAATGCGTGAAGCCAATTTCGTATCTGAATAAGGATAAGCATTCGAAAAATTGATTTCCGCGATAATACGTGTTTTCTAACTATGATCGTATTGCATTCTGCACAGTAGATATTTAGAAAAACTGAAAACTATTTCCTCTCTCTTTCTCTCTCTCTCTCTCCCTCTCTTTTTCTTCTCATATAAATTCAAATATTTCTATCACAAACATATACCTACGAAAATATGCCTAGATTTAATCATACCAATGAGATATTTTTAAGATAACAATTATTTCACGACATCTCTCTCTGACAATGAAGCTGGGATTACAAATGTTTCCCTCTCTTGTAATTTGTCTCTTTGTAATTTCAATTTTCAAAAAAGGGCAAGAAAATTTGTTCGCTGAAAAAAAAAACTCCACCTTTCCGTCTCTCGACCTGGAATTTTGAAATCAATAGACGCCCGCCGGCGGGCACGGCGGTGTGACGAATGCCCAGCGATGTAACACAACGCATATTGGCTCGACCTTTTACACCGGGACCAAACCGGCGGGAGTGAAGTAACGACGAAGCGAATCGCCGTCACGGCTCCAATTCAGCCGATAACGAAGCACTGATTATCGTGGGACGGAATGCACACCACCAATTGTAAATCCCTTCTTCACAATGTATATAACGTACATAATGCATTACGTGAGAAATCGATACGTACGAGTATAATGACGAATAAATATTATGCCAATCTAATTTATCTTACGAGAATGCCTGTGACATTAATTTACTTAAATTTCCATTTTTTTTAATACAAAATTAATCAATAAATCATCGATATTTCATTCTTGATCGATTCGTTATTCTGTTCAAGTTTCATTAAAAGATCGCATGTTCTTAGTGCTGCATTATTAACGCATAAATATATATATATATATAAACACAGATTACGTTTTTCCTATCTTTTCATAATCTTTTCGTCAACTTTATCGCTAAAAAATAGTTATCCGAAATGTATCTTGACGTCATTATCATGTCAGGAATAATTCCGAGTATCACAATCACGCGGTGCTATTAGACGACACTTACGTAATTCCGTAATTTATTGAGATAGGAACATTTATTTACCTAATGCTCACAATCAGCAGAACTGGATCATTAAGTGCGGTCGTCTCGGTTAGTCGTAGTCACTACGTGTGCAAAGAAAGCAAATAAACGCAAAAGCCGTAAGGCAATCGTTGCTGGTGTGCATTGTTAGCTAACGTGATCTGTCTGTCTCCTCCGCGAACATTTGCGTTATTAGTTGCAATATATGTATTAGTCACAATCTCGTGCTCGGAATATGCAATCTAGGGGATGAACCGTGCGGAATTTTCACATATAAGCTGGAGGTATTAGTCGGACTTAGCAGGTGGTGCTTAATCACGCGCCGAAATCAGAGAACGCATAACTGGATGTAATTAACTTAGTTCTAGGCGGAATGTTGATTAAAACGGGAAATATGATAATCGAAAAATCATGCTACTATTGACTGTTAATAATGTAAAAAATCAGAGTATACTTATGATCTTGCTAAGAATTATTAGATTTTCGATTTCTAAATAAACAATTTCGATATCACAGAATATGATTATCGTTTTATAATTGGAACTGAAATTATCATCATTCATCGGAATTTCTGTCTTTTACTTTTGTATTAAGTCTTAACAATCTATAGTTACGCAAGGAACTGCAAAATCCGATCACTTTCTCTCTCATGCGTATATTCCTTGATTAATTTGGCATCAATGTTTGCTCCGTAAGAAAAATGTTCCGATTTTGCTCAATATAAACCAAGATATGAACACTGAAGAGATCGTACTTTGCGGCGTCTTTGAAAAATAATTCAGATGAAAAATATTAGTGCAGCTTTAACATCTCTGGGTGTAAATTTAACACCAATGCCCATATATAAATCTCACTGTATCGGTGTTAATATTAACACCGATATGATGTGGATTTCAAACACCTGGTATTCATATCAATATCATGGTGTATGTTTAAAACCCATGGTGTTAAATTCACATCGTATTAACACCTAATATTAACACCGACACAGCGAAAATTCTGTAGACACTGTTACTTTTTATACTGAAAAATACCTATAAGGTGTAACGAGAAAAATAGCATTAAGGACTACTCTACGATTTTCATTCGCTGGCGACAGTCGCTAGGATAGCATTACGTATTTGCATGTTTGTCATTGACGGATTATTTACACGTGGCGGACAACGCGTGGCCGAGAAAGCGATGTGTTTGACGATCCGATCGATGGAAGGACCAGCCACCATAAACGGTTTAACATCAGTACGACAAACAAATCACCGTCGGAAGTCCGATAATGCCGATTGACGGCATCGGCGCAGCAAACATTCGTTCCACGGCTAATGGTCGCCGCTTGTCGACGAATATCTGAGCACAAAACGCACGCGCGTTTGTCGCCCGCGATATTTAATCACCGCTTCAATTTAACGTTGCGCTTAATTATTCCCAAACGATCTGCGTGAAGTATATTTTACGTTCGGCTTTCTAAACGCATTCAATCTCCGGCTGCAACGCGCGCTTCGGAACTCCAGTCGTGTAAAGGATAAAAACGAACGTCGATTAATTAATTTCCGCGATCCATTTGACATAACATTGCGTTTCCGTCGAATAATACTCGAAAGGAAGTTTGAAATTTCAATTAATTGGCCGAGCGACTTGTTAAATATCGTCTCTATCATATCAACGTCATTACAACGAAACGAAAGCGTTAGCTTTCGTGCACGTTTGTTAAAAGCGTTTATATGAAGACACTTTCGAAATTACTACACGCCGTTAACATGAATAATGAACATTTGGGAATCTTGACAGATTTAAACATTAGGCATCAGACAAATATACGTTCTCACGTATGTAAAATATATTTTTTTAACGTCACTAATCTTTCAACAATTTATTCGACAAGTGCGAAAATTTCAATTCACATTTTTCTGAGCGAACGCATCCGGGCGGAGATACGATGTACAAATATTATTTATTACATGGATGCGTTGCGATACAATTCCAACCGAAATAGAAATACGAGTTTACACGAGGCGTCACGTTAATTACGTTAATTGGAGATGGCATCGACGTTTCGCACAGCATTTTGTTTCATTAGTCCGCTGGCGCGGAACCTTCCAGAGTCTATAAATGCAAATGCGTGGCTTGGCTCGGTCGAGCTCGCGTCAAAGAGGACAATCTCAATTTGAATTCTCCGGCATGAACTCACGTAGTTTCGCGCTTACGCGTGCGGAACATTAATTTCACCTACAACGATACAGCGTTTCCCACGCACAGCTGATTACGGGCAATATACTTGTTGCAGAGTGGTTTAAGTCGAACGCTTCGCTAAATGGAGATGTTGACGCTGCATCGTTCTTTAAAAATGACTTGTACTTGTACTCGTCCATTTTCTATTGTCCATTTTTTGGATGTCCAGGTCACAATTGTGGTTACGTCACTAGGCATATAAAAAAATTCAAAGAGAGGCTCTAATGGCGAGCCTTTGAAATCCCACCGTTCGCGATCAACGAAAGCCTTCGTAACGAAGATAGGATGGTATCGACGCGGTATGTCATATATTGCATTAGGGGGTAACTTTATTAATTAAGCGCAAGGGACAGACGGTGTGGCAGACACGTATTTTCCCTACGTCCATTTGTTCCCTCCCTCATTCGCACTACCGAGGAATGTCATCGGATATCCCTATATATCATCGTAAGCTTCCAATTTACCGGAAACGGAGGTGACACGCGATACCATCGGAATTTCTCATTCCATTTTCACTCGTCGATATCGGACCTATTACTTTCGGTGAAAAATTTCCATTTTTCCGTGAGAAACGTGGTGTCCGATATTAATCCGAGAGATCTCCTTAATTTATTGGTTGGAATCAAATTTATAGCTCAATTTTGGGAATTGCAACAAGCAATAGAAAGCCCAATGATTCGGGGGGAGGGGGGGGGAACAAGCTTTCTTTCTTCGAAAAATGTACGCTAATAAATTCTTTCCACTTAATGAGGATTCTGAAACAATTCCTCAAAATATTTTACGGTTGAACAATAGCCGTTGCGGAACTTTCACCGAAAATACACAATTGGGATCCACGTTGCCAGCGAAGATAACGTGTGCTGTATGCCGTAGGTACACGCTTTACGAATATTAACATCAACGTCTCGTCTAAGCATGCAAAACAGCAATCGTCGTCTTAAAGTACACGTGTACGCACGTATATATGTATAAGTCACCCCGCTCCAGTCCAAAACGACTTCCCTTCTCAGTCCTTTGAAATGCAGATACAAGCGCGCCGTTTCTATGTATTTTAGATGCAGAAACGCATTCTTTGATGTAACGCGAGCAACATTTCTTTCTTCTATTAAAAAATACGAATAAGAAAGAAACTTTAATTTTTGCTATCTGCTTTGCTATCCTGCTCCTACAACGTGAGTTCGATAAGCCCTAAAAAAACTATCTTTTTCCTTAAAACTATAACAAAATTTTATATTGAAAGTATTAAATAAATTTTTATGATACAACCGTTACAAAAATGTATTTTATATTTATTAAGATGCTGCAGAAAGAGGAAGAGAGAGAGAGAGAGAGAGAGAGAAAGCTTTATGTCTTTTCTGCATCTTTAATAAGAGTCAGAGGATGTCATTGCACAATTGAAATGCTCGGATGCTCGGATTTCCTCTGACGTCTTTCTTGTGAAATTAATAAATTTCTTACTCGCTGGAAAAAATATAAAAAAATGTGAAAATGTTCAATTTTACAACGCATTGACCAAGTTATACAGACGTGAACCTTTCCGCTTGTCAACGTCGCGCGACCTGAGACTGCAATTGCATCGCTCGACTCGCGCGGGCGTCACGATGTTTGCACATCGCATTCCGGTGTTCTTTCAACACTTCGTCGACTAACAAGGTAGGCAAAAGGAACCGATAAGTGCCTCGACGAGGGCGATGTATCTCGCGCGATTTACCTACTAACCGTGGCCGGTATTTTTCCGGCTGTTAAGAAACCTGTCGCTTTCGCGCCACGGCATGTGCACGGACTATTAATCGATATGAATAGAGTATGATTCTTATTTCAAAGAAATCTCATAATGCAATCGATTGTTAATATAAAATTGATTGTTTCAGCAGGCTGGAGAGTAAATGTTGCTTTTGTTAAATTCCAAGCCATCTATTCTTAATTTAAACAATACTTTAGGAAAGAATTAGAAATTTTTCGGATTAATAAATTTAATTAAAAAAGAAATATTCGCTTCTTCTTACATATAATATTGTTATCAATTCAAAGAAGTTAATATCAATTTAAGGAAGTATTACGTTTGCTAAAATATCTTGTTTCGTGAGATTATTAGTTGCGAAAATAAATGATTATCATGGGGATTTTTGACGGGAAAAGCTGTCGACTAAAAAGATCAACGGGTTAATCTCCCAGTCACCCAAGCGGGGATGAAACTTGGCCTTTTATATAGCTGATAAAACGACGCCGTGCAGTTTCACCCTCCGATCGTCCCGTTCCTTGAAGCGCAAAGATCTCTTTGATTCCAGCTAATCCTGTTAATTGTAGCGTAGACTTAACGCATCGGCGAATTTTCTCATGGAAAGTATTATCGTTAGCTTTCACGCAATAACACGCCGAGTATCTTTCACTATCATCGCGTCAGCATGCCGTCAACCATCGCGCAACCTATTTATGACTGTCTGTGTGCTATAAAGTCTTGTCATTAATATGAAAGTAAATTATACAGAATGAATCAAGAAATTTCCCTACCGATGAAAACAATATTTATTTCTTAACAATAAATCATATTTCGTGATAGTACTAATAATAATTTATCTATCAAAAAATAATATCATTTTATATGTCTAGAAATTCTTACAATTTCATAGCATTTAACGTATATCTTCTTGAGTTTGTCGCCAATTAATAATTCTTGCAACGTTTTATATAATTGTTATAATAATTTTCACAGGCGACACAACGAAAAATATTCCAAATTGATTTATAAAAATATTTAAGTATATTAATTATAGTTTCTTTCTCTCGTGACAATTTTTTTCACCTTAATCTATTTTTCATTGATATATTTTAAATATTGCGTTAATTTAACATCGATAAGCAGAAAATAACAGAGGACAGAGAATCAGAAAAAAAATACATAAGACCGTCAAGTACAAAAAAGCGCGGCCCGTATAAAGTTAAATCATCCGGAAGAGTAGGTTATCTCTCAAAGAATGAAACGTTGATCATATATACGGCGCTTATACCTTGCCCTTATTATACCCTCCGTTTGAAGAGCTCCTGGTATCTAATTGGCCGAAAGAGAAGAAGGCACTCGAAGAGCTTGGGGGTGCTCGATCGCGATTTGCGGTTTTAATTAAGCCTGGTAATCCCCGAGAACGAGAGTTCGTGATTTCTTCCTTCGCATCCTCGACCTTTCTCCCCTGAGTCGTTATCAGTGCAAACATTGCTTCGTTCCAGAATAGAAGTACGTATGACTGTACATGCATACGTCGCTCGACGGCCTGAGAGCGGAAGTCGCGACCGATAAAAAATGCTTCTGCGTCACCGTTCATGATTATTAAAACGTTCATGATTATTATACTTCATCGCGTCGCTTAACGTTACACCGTTCCAGAAATAGAACAAATCTGAAGAATCTAGACAATGATACTTTGAATATTCTCCACGAGAAATAGATTTTCGTGAAATGATAACTTTTTCGAGACTGCAAATCCCTTTGTTGAATTTAATTAATGCATTACTACGCCATTAAGTCCCGATGTGACACAAAACCTTGTCAAATGGATTCTTCGCCAAGTCCATTTTTTTAATATGTTTCTTCATTTTAATTTCAATCACGGTTAAAAGCGAAGCGTGATAGATTCAGATGGATATGAATCTCCAGCTTGCATGGCCAAAGTTGGATACGTTCTCGAGGACTTACGACTTGTTCAGCAGGGCCACCCTAATTGTACGTAATGTTTATGAACTCCGACCTGCGTTTCCAACATAAATCGTGCAGCGTGATGTTAACTCCGGGCTCTAGATATTCCTCTCGTCGTAATAACGGTTCATGAATCTACCTGTACACACCTACGCGAACGCGGACGTGTGGGCCCGTGCGTTTCCGCCTCTGCGTTCCCTTATCAGGTAAACCGTATACGTTACGATGCGTTAAAAGTTACAATGTAAAACGCATTTCTTTAACCGCGCTGTTACGCTAAAAGACATCTCTTTCCCAGATTGCCGAATCACGAATAACAAAGAGAGAAACGGATAACACGTCTTAATATGTTTAAAAGCAAAATTCGAATTTAATATTTTTAATATATAAATAGACTAGTAATAATAATCAACAAATTATTTCCAAAGTGTAAAATAGCTTTAATCGACAATAGATTAAAAATAGTTTATAATTCTTTTGATAATAAAAGAACCGTGAAAGGCTAATATTCTTTCTCTTCGATTCTATTGTTAACTAAGCAGAAATGTTACGATGTGCGATAACTTACGAAAAATTCTCACTTTAATCATTCTGCAATTTTTGATTCAAAAAAATATATGCTGTTTTTTTTTTTATACATCTTCTCCACGCACGTATTTTATGTTCATTCATAAAAATTAACAACTAAAATACAAAATGAAATGACGCGATAATGACTGATGAATATATGACTGATGTAGTGGAAAATCTTATCGGACAGTGACTGACAATTAATATATCGTGACACCGAATTAAAGCTTAATTAACAAGCTGTCGTCGATAAAAGCGAATAAAAGTGAAAGGGGCAGCGGAAGTGAAGATGTCGAAACGTCGATGCCTGTCAATCGCGGAATTAAATGGCTTAATGCCGCCTCCAATGCGCCTACCTATAACACAACCTATACACACGAATGCATGAAAAACGACGTCCTGTGCGCTTACATTAAGCGGACAAATTTTTCTATTAATATTCAGACTACTTTTTCATTTACATAATTAACTGCATAGTACAATTGCTTCATGTACACAAAGAACGGAAGCCCTCGTAACTAAGTGTTATGAGATCTTTTTGCGAATGCAAGCACATGGAACGTCGTTGATAAACTGTACTGTCGAGCAATGCGCGCAAGTTAGTTTCAGAGTTGCAACTGACGCTTTTTGTTCATTTTTACGTTAGCGAGTATTTGATATTATCTCTGTCAACGTAATAACGATTAAAGTACATTATTACACTGTAAATAAAATAATTACTAACATAATATCAAACACCCTCTCGAAACATGTAACGCACGATTAAATAATTTTTAGCATACGTACAATTAAAACTGCTTTTTCAACTTTGAATAAGTATGAAGATATTACTGTACGTCAGGACGGATGGTGTAGAATTAACTCGCACGTAGCAAAGAACGCGTGCTGGTTCTATCACGTATCCTACGTGTAGTCTTGATTTCATCACGTTGGTAGAACGTGAATGTAAGGAAAATCACGTGGGTGAACTAAACGTGCCAAGAACTTCCGGTTACTGCAAACCGTGAACTAGGAAAGGAATTAGGAAAGTAACACTGAGAAAAATCTTCCGACAAGAGGTACAGAGAAAACGAATTCTGATGATACGAATCAGACTTGTAATTATTTCAATTGAATTTCTGCTCGTTTAAACTGGAACATTTGATAGATTTAACTACAAGTGTCCAATTCATATCTTTCTAGTTTAATTTATCGGAATTCTGATTAATTCGACAATTAAGGCTTTTTCCCAATACGATACGATGATATACGAACAGACAATTCTCGTATCGTGCAAAAATTCTTTAGCTAATAAAAACTGCGATTCTTAGTTAAAAAAAGAAAGAAAAAGCTTAATTTTCACATACTTTTTAGTATCCAAAATGTTCATTACGTCGCACAATTTCCTGTTGCATCCCAAACGCGATTCAAGTTTCAAGCAAACATTCTATTCGAGATTAATCTACCTTTACGCTCTTCGTTATCGCAGCTTCCGGACAAACAACGCTTAAGCGACGGTAGAGACGACGAGGATAAATGCGATAATAATTGCGACAAGCGAATGGTAATTTGCTCGCGCACCTTCAGCCTTATCAAAGGAATAACAGGACGACGGCGGTACTATCTCAGATGGCGTTTCCGCGCAGAAACGATTCTTCGTTTCCACGCCGTTACACGTTGCATATCTCGCGGCAGACAACGGTCAGGACAAAAACGCCAGTGCAGCAATCATCGCCGGCACAAGGGAACCGCGCGAAAATGGCACGTCCTACCTCCGCTAGCTTTGTCTCGGGCCCTCGCCTCGAAGTTTTACTACCGACCGCTTGCCAAGGGCAAAGGAAAGGGCTACCGCGGAGTCGGAGAAATAGCTAGCTAAAGACAGCGAAAGAGACTAAAGAACATCATCGAGCATTCTTGCTTTTATATAGCACTTACACGGCAGAAAGAATTGTATATAAATCTATGTACATCATTTTATTTTGTTATAATAACACTGTGTTCGACAAAACAATCTTTTTCTCGAACACCAAACTATGCATTTTTTATTATCTTTTTTTTTTTTTGAATGCGAATCCGCGTTTTCCAAATCGCTCCATCGCGTCACAAGTTTGAAAAATTTACAATTAAAGTAGCAAAAAAAAGGGTGTTTTCACATATTTTGTCATTTTCTAATATACTATTATATAAAAAAAAATATCTAGTCTAGTTTTAATATTCTTTTTGTAGAAGAGAGAGAGAGAGAGAGAGAGAGTGTAATTCGTTACCGTAGATTTTATGTCACTAATGTGAAAATTGATCGCCGTGTAATTTCAAAGTCGTAGAATAGCAATTCTTTGTTCGTTTAATAACGGTTACCTTTCCAAGCTAAGTTCAGAATAAACCTATCTACGATTTGCATGATCTTGCTACGAGTGTGAGACGATTGTTCAAAACGAACGGAGCTACGTATCGACTTGTTTTACCGTGGACGATCATTTTGACGGGGCATTGTTTGCTCGTCCACTCCTCTTTCACAGTGGACGTTGCTGGTGAAGAGGTGAAGCGAACCCGTGTAAACTCGCCTTTAATGGAATAAGGAGGAACGATCTTCGCCCCTCTCTCGCTGCCTCTCCTCGTGTTCTCTCTCCTCACCTTTCTCTTCGAGCGACCACGGGGGCGAAGCATTGTGCTATCGATCGTTTTCTCGTTCCCGAGGCACGGGAGAGCTCGAATCGTGGTTCACAACGTGAATTCGTGACTCTCGCGCGCGAGGATCGATCGATCTGGGCTCCACAAGGCGGCAGAAACGGGTGCACGGGTGGACAGAGGAGAAAAGTCGATCGAGAGATTGCGATTCGCGAATGAAGGAGCGAATGAACGAAAGGAGCGAGCGAGACGAGATCTAATAATAGGGCAAGCGTGTACATTAATGTACTTCCGTGAGAGGATCGTTAAGGGCGCCGGGAAAGTCGACCGGAAAGTCGACAGAAGAGACGAAAGGGGAGAGACGAGTGGGAAGAGGACGAGGAAGGGCGTGAAAGAGGAGGCCCAAGAGTAAATTTAGATGAGCGCCTTCTGGACGCGGCAGCTGTGAAAAGTCGCGTCGATGAATCGACACTCTCTCTACGCACGCCTCTAATGCGGGCAAGAAACCTGGATTTCTAACCCTTTCGCGGATAAATCGAGCTTGTTCATTTTCCATGCTCGGGATATGTGTGTACACTTATTTGTTTAAAAACGAAAGCTTTATCCGCGATTTGATAATTGACGTGATTATGTGCGAATCTTTCCAGAATTGTCACGTTTGAACTTTAGAAAATTTTACAAGATTTTTCCAGAATATTTCTCCAGAAATACATTTTCCCCGCTTTGATCTTCTGAAAATAAAACTTGTAAAGGATAAACATATAATTTTCTTAAATAAACATTTCACAAAACACGAAAGAGGAAATATACGTTTTCCGATGTTATCGAATTCATTGAAGAGATCTACCAACATTATTGTTCGCAGATAAGATTGCGACAGTTTATGCTTCCCTTAATCATCATGAATACTTTATATAACGTTGTTCACACTTCGAGAAAAGAGACCGCGAGCAAATACACAGTAAAGTGCGACACCGATGGAATCGCACTTTTACAACCAGCGGCCGATATAATCGCCATATATTCCATTTTCACTACGACAAGCCTTCGTCGAGTCCAACATTAGCGCGAGTGCATAATAATCGTCTCACCTCCCGTTGCGAACAACCTTATCTGACGGTAATTTTGCAGAATGAGGCGCATCATTATGGAGCGCGCGATGCAGCCGTGCGCATTGTATAATTCAATACAAGCGCCGAGTACAAACTCCAACTGGCGTTCGCCAAGTTTCCAAATTACTGAGCCGACGAACGTGACGAGAGCCGAAGTGATTCAGATGAGATTGTCGCGCACGCGGTGCACACCGACATTTGGAAAATGGAATTTTCCTGGACCCTACCAAACGCAAGTTACTCTATCGCAGTTATAACGCGGGGAAAAATATAACATGATTTATGCAACTGTTCCAACATTTAAACGGAGACCGTTTCTGTTCAAACGTTTACAATCTAGGCAACTTGCAAACGTAAAATTTTAATATTATAAAAAATGAAAATTGAAATTGTTATAATTTCGATGTTAAAAAACAGAGAAATATTTGTATTTACTAATAGCGTCGATGGAAAATGGATTTTTCTACAATTGTGCGACGTCGAGGAAATGAAATTCTCATTAAAATTTCATAATTTTAAGGTATCGAGAAGCCTTCATGTTTTGTACTTGAATTACATGTAATTCTTGTACAATCTAAGATGAATCTTGTTTAAAAAATTGGTAATTTATGTAGCGCGTTTGAATCTTTCCTTAAATCTTAAAAATATACTGTAATAAATTCCTGAAGACATTTCTATTGCGTGAGGAATAGCAAGGTAACCATTTCATGTTTCTTATCCATATTTTTAATTCAGACGCAGTTCAGATATTGTCAAAGCTTATAAAATTACAGCTGCCAGCCAGCAAATGGTTATAATCTTATAAATTTGAGTAATTAAAAAATTTTTTCTTCATTGTATAAAGTTTCATTTCAAGAATGTTGTTACGAGAAAATAACGAATGAAGGTAGATAGAGTCAGTTTGGAATACGAAATACGAGACGCAATAATAGCGCAAATAATTAATTTGAAAATTCTTTCAAACAATATATGATCAAGCTAAATGAATCGAATTAAGTTCTACAAACTCTCTCAAAACTGTTATTTCATAATACACGCTTTTTTATTTGGCTAAAAAAAATTTCGGAGAAAGTAATGATCGAAATAAAATACAAATTTAGACACGATTCATCGGAATACTGATGGGACTTGGGCGATTTTCCAAGCGTAAAGCTAGCGACAAGTTCATGAAGACGCATGGCAAATTATAACTCGCTTACCTAAATGACGCGATTAAGAAAAAATATGGAAACGGTGCACGCAAATATAGGGGATGGAAAACCGGACACGAGACTGAA
>NW_017305179.1:1739081-1741546 GCF_001594115.1 Trachymyrmex septentrionalis
GGGGCGGGGGGGGGATACGTCAGCAGAAGTTATCGCGGCACGCGTGCGACGTAAAATTAATGTCGGAATCGCGTGCAGAGACACACGAGGGTTACATCTGCACGTCACAGCTCGAAAAAGCAGTGAAGGCACGCATTCCGAACGAACGCCCCCCCCCCCTTATTTCTTTATCTCTGTCGTCCTTTACAAGAACGACCGTTGTCATTTCTATCCTTGTGAAACGCGAATTACGTACTTACAGCAATCAACGATTTCCGAGTAAATTATCGTCATGTTGAACAAACTAGCTCTCGGACCAGCGCGACGGTAAATTAAATTGTCGCGAACAATATTCCGGGGAAATTATATTTCGTAAAAGCACGATTTCGGGAATTCAACAAAATCTAAATTACTTTCATCGCGTCAAATTCAAAGCTGAATTTCTACAGTGAGATATTTCAGACGAAAATTAATTTTTATAAAAGTCCCCAATATCGTTTACTCGAAGGAATCAAAAATTATTCTTTTCATAAGTAAGATTTCTCGCAAAAGGGCGCATATTCTCTTCAAAGGAGACCTTTTAGTCCCCCGAACCCTGAAGAAATTAAAAACGCCCCACGAAAAATCTGGTATTCTGCAGGGGTGCAACCCATATGCGTTGCACGCCCCGTATATTACTAAGGGTTGTGGACGTAAAGTGACTCTGGTGCATGGCAGTATGGAAAGGGTGCGCAGATAAACCCTGTAAACATTCACGATAAAAGCATCCCCCGGGAGAAAACCGGATGAGAAAGACGAGTGCCACGACAGCAATTGTCTCGAGATTCAAGGCGGCCGAAAAAAGGAGGGAAGTCAGGGATTTTTGGTATGTTCAACGTAATCTCGCATGAGAAAGTTCGGTCGAGTGACGGCGAAGATGAGGAGTTTTGTGAATCCTTAATGCAGAAAACACTCAATTAATCCTTTAGTCTCACAACGAGGCTTTAATCAAAGGTTCGCCGAAAGAGGGTAGTATTACACACGCCACGGAGCAGAAAGATCGATAGACGATAGATATAACGACGAATAATGAATACCTACATACATGCATGTACAATATAGTGTACAGTTTCGCGCACATCATGTGTTTGTGTTCACACATCAGAGAAATATTTTTCAATAAAAATTGGCAATGAAAATTATTCATTCATAATACATTACGTAATATTCAACCGCGTACTGTTTGCACAAAAATATTAAATTATTTTCGATAAATACGAACGTTTATTAAAATTTTCGATAAAAAATGAATTCTCGCAGCAAATGTATATGTAAAACGTATACATTTGCATGCTAAAAATCGAAGCGTTGCGCAACGATTAAAAAATGATTAATATACTCTACGTATATACATACGATGTGATATGTCACGGAATATAGAGAGGTGAAGCGGGGGATGAAATAATAATCTGCTTTTGAAAATAGCAAGGAATCGTTACATCGATGATAGAGGATAACCGGCGCGTTTATCACCGTATGCAGCAGTTGCGCGATTCATCCGATGTTTGCGTATTTTATATATGTATGTACGTGCTGGTGTGTTTTACAATCCTGATAAAGTAATATTTGTAAACGCAGTGCACGATAAGAGCCAGAATCCCCCCCCATCGATATGCTGATCGCGCACTTTGTATATCCCGAGGTTTATATAACGCGACCATGACCCGTAATTGATTAATAAACGACTTTATCTATAATCAATTAGCTCTAATCTTTCAATTAGCTTCAACTTTAATCTCCTCACAAATTAAAAAAAATAAATAAATAAACGATTACTGGATTAGGATAAAAGAAATTGACCGATACGTTAGATTATTAATAAAGCTGCCGAAGAAATGGCAGCTATTTAAGAAATAGAAATAATTAAAACAAATTTCCTTTTGGCTAACAATCAAGATTTTACACAGGTAAACTTCCTTCCAAAGATTTGCTATAGGAAATTGCTGCAAAGTACAGTATTCATCTAAGAAATATGCGACGCAAAGGTCATACACTGTTAGCATTCATGTACCGTTCCGTACTTATTCTACTCGCGACATCTTTCGTAACCGCGTAATAAATCAGACTCTTCTCAGTCAAGACGAAACGAGACCGTTGGAAGACCGCTTTAAGAGTTATTTTTATTGAGCCCTTTTTTTTCTTTCTGTGTACGTGCTGAACCGAGCTCCGCGGAAAAGGGTGTGTACATCCTACACGTGCATTCATACGTTCATTCGCACACATATATATATATATATATGTTACTTTTATGCAGGCAAGCCAAATAGAGTTTCATACAAATGCACGTATGGGTACACGAAACGTATCGAGCTTCATGCACAGAAAGTAAGTCAGTTCATATACACGTATATATGTGTGTGTGTGTGTGTGTGTGTGTGTGTGTGTGTGTGTGTGTGTGTGTGTGTGTGTGTGTGTGTGTGTGTGTGTGTGTGTGTGTGTGTGTGTGT
>NW_017305179.1:1741646-1745028 GCF_001594115.1 Trachymyrmex septentrionalis
TGTGTGTGTGTGTGTGTGTGTGTGTGTGTGTGTGTTACATATGTAATATATATGTGTGTGTGAAATAAGAGAACGAATTTCGTACATACGTTCACGTACGCGTACGTGAGTGCGCGCAAATATTCGTGGCAAAAAGGCTCTTTCTCATCTCCGAAGCATTTCGTTGCTAAGCATTGCCGCGGAAATAGTGAACTTTATTAATAGACGATGAATTTATATATAGGGTGTCTCGTATACGAGAAACAAGCTAAAAGAAGTGAAAAAAAATTACGATTGAAATAGAGCCATCGAAATATATTTATTCGCAAGTAGGTAACTCAAAATTACAAGACTGCGGCAAATTGAATTTTGACGGTAGACTTATAAGTAAGGACTTCTCAGTTCCTATTTAAGAAAATTTTAATTCGCGATATAATTGACAAAATATTTAATATCGCATACAGACAGATTGCAATGACTGTGTTTGTAAAATTAAAAATCATTTTTCAATCTATTAAAAAAATCTGAAATTAAAAGAAGACTGTTCAATATTGATATGACATCGTATATATTTCTGAGAAGAAACGAGGATGAGGAGCAACGAACGCGATGGAATTTTTTGATGAATTACGAATATCGGAGTGTAGGAAAACGAGAAAAACGAAGCGAAAATGACGCTGTAAGAACTTCATCGATTGGCAGTAACTCAATATCCTTGAAAAGCGCACAATGCACCGTAATTGCGATGGGGATCATGGTCAATAACCGCGTACAATCCACGCCAAAATGGTATTTTTACAATTTCCCAAATTATATTTGAATAAAGAGATGTCTCATAAAATGTCTTATAAAAAAGTAAAAATTTCGTTAAAGATCGATTTTATTAAAAAAAAAAAAAAAACATCGGATAAATTTAGAGCAACTTTAACATAGCTAGTTTAATTAAAAATGTAAAATAATCCAAAGCTCGTATATTTATTATTAAATATGTATTGTTACCTGAAATCTGATTCAGTTTGATTTCAAAAGCGTTACAGCTAATCATGAAACATTCACAGTGAAATTTCATATCTGTGTATGAGACCGCGAGCGGTTAAACAATTACACTTTGTTTTGAGATCAATTAAAATTGAAAACAATTACTTACATATAAAATTATAAAATAAACTTAGCGCAATTTAAATATATAAATAAATATATATAATGAGGCTCGAAAGAATCTATCAGTGAAGAAGCCCATTAGAGCCTACATCAGCTATTCCGACAATTTAGTTCGTTCTTCTTTATCCAAATGCCAAGAACGAACTAAATTGTCGGGAATCATCAACTTGAAATTTGCGTTATTTATGTAATTTCGATTTCTATTTTATATTGATAAGGACCCGAATTGTGGGATTGAAACGTATATTTTATTTGTTACATTCACACGAAAAATAAAGAATTTCTGTGCATCCGAATAGCTGATACAGGCTCTGATAGGCTTTTTTACATTTTTCACTGATAAGAAAAGACTATAATAAAATCAGATAAAAATGTCAGAAATAATGTCAGTTTAGTAACTCCAAACATTTTTATTAAATAAAGGAATTTCTTATGCATTTTGTCACACATCTTCTGTATATAAATATAAACGATAAAACTTACAGATTCATTATTGCAATAATACTATGCAATTTGTCACTCACCGATCCGACGCGCAGCGGCAGAGCTGGCGATGCTAACTATGTTGAACCTACAAAATACAAATACGTCGAAATTACATGTGATGTCTCTAATATATAATAATTAATGTTTCGCAAAATAATTCTTACGCGCACGAAATAATTACAAACCACTAAGCCAGCGTCAGATTAAGCACGACTCGTGATTCTCGATTCGTAGCGTATTCGCAGAAATTTATCATTCGCTACAATTCTCCACACCGCTCGCGATTCGTTCACCGTTTGTATAATGCAGCTCTATATATACCACCTTGATTTATGATGTTATGAATTCGTGCTCTTTGATTTCGTCGAAAAACCGTTCCGCTCGCGAATTGGCGCAAATGATGAACGACAAATGCAACGAATCTCCGTGTTATTCATAATTTAACTTTAATTCCGCGATCACGTGTCAGATACGGAATAAAACGATACATAAAACAATATATGAATAGATACAATGTACAAAATACTCACTTCGTGATTGTTCTGCCGTCGCCCGATGCCTCCTCCTCCTCTCAGTTTCCTTTGTCGCACAAGTTCCTTCACTCGCGAAAACGTAGTTAATTATACGAGCGTAATTATTATTCGAATATGAGAATCGCGCGGTACTTTACTTTAAACGGCACTCCCGACACGCGCGATATGCACTTTACTGCATTGCAAGAGAGAGATACGCGTATTTTATTAATAATCGGTGAGCCGTGTACGTTAATCCACGTTTTCGAACTGAAAATAATAAACGAACTAAATGTTTCAACCGAAAGAGAAAAAGTCGAGGCGCAAAATAAAATTCATTCAATCGAAGGAACAACAATCGTTCGTAAGAATCGGGACGAATAGAATGAGAAATAATGGCTGCGTTCAGCAGAGAAAGCAGCTTCGCGACCGTTGTAAAATTCTTCAATACGTTTGGTTTTATACGTTCGGATCTACAAGAAAAATCGAAAGCGAAAACCAATTGTATTGAAGAATTTGACAACAATTGCAAAGCTGCTTTCTCTGCTCAACGCAGTCATTGATTTACAATAATTTCATTCTCCATCATTCTCATTTCGCGGATGAATAAGTCAACAACTCGCCTCGACAAACGATTATCGTTATACGCAGAGATTAATTAGTCGCTTGGTACAACAATTACTAATTGTTCTTGTAAAAGACGCTCGCATTTCCCTCTCGATACTTTGAGAAATGATAACGTCACGCCTACCGGCACGAGTGTCGCATCGCGAATGCGGCAAGGGTGACCGATATTGTAAACAACAGCAGTACGACGTCAAAGCCAGAGTTGTAATAAAGTATTTGTTTATCCGAATGCTTGTATTTAACATCTTTCAAATTGATATTAACGATCAAGTTATCAACGCACATCCCGTTCCGCTAACTCACGAGTTGCGAGAGGTGAAAGACAACAGGTTTTCGCTCTCGATTAGGAAGTTCATTGTTATATGTTAGTATATATAGTGACTCGAATCCTAACTCGATGATTGCGTCATCTGAATATAATTGTTCAAATTTTAATTGCTTAAATTTACTTTTCTTCTCGCTTAAACAGTTAATTAATTTACTCCGTTTGGATAAAATTGTTAAAGCTAATATTCATGCAGAAAGTAAAAGTTACTTTTGTTTCCAAGGTAGAAAATATATTTATAAATTAATTAAGATTTATATAGAAATTTTTTTATTCAGTTAAGGTGAAGTGA
>NW_017305179.1:1745128-1753686 GCF_001594115.1 Trachymyrmex septentrionalis
ATTATTGCTCCGAAAAATATCATTTAAAATATAAAACATACTGAACGATATGTGATAATTATTTAAAAATTTATTTTTTTGCGTGAATAATTGTTTTATTCAACTGAGCATTTAAATTATATTAAAAGGCGGCCGTGTGTAGATAAAAAAGCCCGTGTTGTGACGTCAAGGCCAAACAATCGCAATAAAATATTTGTTATAAATGAATGTGTACCTGAACGGTTATAAGCCCTCTTACATTTAAATCATTAAACATAATTTTTTCTCACGTCATCCTTGAAATATGTACTTGAAAGATATATAATTTTTCTCGACTCAACAGACACTCGAGTGATATGCAACTAAAAAATTACTAGTACGTAATATACGATCCTCTTTCAAGAACTGATCATACATTAAACGTCAAAATTGCAAATATTGAAAATAATAAAATTCTCGTAATTTAACTCGTAATTAAGATCCTTATCTTTACAAAAAATTTAAATTTGCATATCTTTAAACGAAAGACATAGAAGTTAAACATTAAAAGTATTTTTACGTACAAGTTCTCCTTGTGCATGAAAATTATTTCATGTTCTTAGCCGTTAGAAATTAATGAGATATCAAGTAATAACAAGTCAGCAACTTTCCTTATCAAACAAGTAGGAAATGTTTCTTGAAAATATCTATCGGCGAGACGATAAAACAAGAATGAGGAATCGGGGCATTCAACTACGTTACTTGTCAGTTTATCGTTGACTTTCGTAAACTCATTGCTCGACTGTACTTGACGCGAGAGTATTCTCATAAATACGCTACTTGATGCACATAAATACGCTACTGTTCTCTCTCTCTCTCTCTCTCTCTCTCTTTCTCTCTCTCTTGTAGCGTGAGAGAACACATGCGATTTGCCATGTGAAATTAACTCTCAATCACACCTTAAAAATGACACTGCTCGAGTTATTACACGTTAACGTCTTATAAAATGTATTGCTACCAATGATACTCATTTATTGATAAAATTAATGTGTACATTTCAAAATCGGCACTTTAATTTTAATAAACATAAAAGGATTTAAACATTCAATCTTATAAAAAAAAAAAATTTTTAATTTTCCCAAAACTAGTTTCAAAACATTCATCGGACAAACTAATCACACAATAATTATATTTCATTATGGATGGAGGTTAAATAAAGGGCTAAACGTCTCAATGCATTATCGAATAGTGGTAAACCATGCAATAATATTGAAATAGAGCCGTATTAAAGTCCATTTCGAAATCGCGTTGTTTTGCACGATTGTTACGAACCCGCCCAGTGTTATCGTCATTAATATGATTATCATTATCATTAGCGCGAATGCTCCATGCCGTGCACGAACGCGCAATCTCTTCGCGAAAGTCTCATCGACAACGCATGGTCGTACCTCGGTAGCGACTTTCCGCTTCCGGTACGACCGTAATCGGCAACGAAGATTCTCCCACCGGTTACCGTTTCCAAGCTCAAACTCGGTATATCTAATGGTTCCCGATAAGAAGCGTTTAGCAATGAAGGGAACGACTTCCGGATCGACGATTTACGTTAAACTCCGATATGAACCTGGAGTTGAAATAAATTTTTCACCTAATCCTTCATATTAAAAAGTATTTTATCGAGGTACTATAATTTTACGTTGACACTTCGAAAGAATAATTTATTAATATATGAGATTAGATATATGTCATTATATGATAATCAATTATATTGTCAAATGCATAAATATCTAAAAACTACTCAAATATGTACATTCAGGAATATCTCTTCATTAAATGAATTCTTCATGAAGTTAATGTACACGAATATTGAACGATTTAATACTTCAATATTTATGTAACGTTAAAATAAGAGTACATTAACGTTGTTCTATATGTTTGCGAAATCAAATGCAGAAACGTGTGCGCTCTAATTTGCGAGTCTTACAAAGTAGTTGTGAAAATGCTCGCGTATTCGTAAAATTTTATTCTCTGTGATCGACATTTTTTTTTGTTTTTCCAGTCGCTTGAACCTTCCGCGGATCGCTCGCTCAAACGATTTCGTAACTCTCGGCGCCGCGGCGCCCGGATTATCTCGTTACTTCAAACCAGCTCGGCATACCTTTCCCGTACATCGACTTCTGTACACGTATCGCGCACGTCGGCCGCACATGTCGCGGCAATGTCAAAGTTAGCCTTGTCCATTTAGGATTAACCTTCATGCCCGATTGACTAAACGCGACAACGCGAGGAAATCGCGGTCATAGATTGATAAAGAAACAAACGCAGTATTTCACAATACCAACATGTGATTTTACTTAGACCTTGACGCTTTAATTTCTATTCTAAAATGTTCCAGCAAAGTGCAGTATAAAGTATTTTGCATTTTTATTAGAAACAGTCCACTCGAGTCGTCGTTAAAATTTTATGTCGAACTTTTAGTACGTCTGAGTGTTGATTTAGCATAGGATTTTTTTTATGTTAAATTGACTTTCAAAATTTCTTAGTGTTAAAATAATTTACACAATTTATGAGTAAGTGAATGACAGAAAAATAGCGTTTTTTAAACACAAAAATTCTAAGGTAAATGAATAAAATGTGTTAACGTATTATAAATGTTAATTTTAATAAAGAAATATGATTGCGTCAGAAATTGTGTCAGTATCATGTTTTTGCATTTATTTTTTACACATAACATTTGTGCTATTTTTTAACATGTTTATCTTGTGTTGATTAATTCAACACAAAAATTGGAGTGGACCGTTTGGAATATGTAAAAAATGTTAAATTTAACACCAATTTTCTATGTAAAATAAAAAAATTTGTTGAAATACTAAAATCACGCGGTTTAGCTCGAATTAATCTTTGCTTCAATTTTCAACATTAAATACAGCTCACTCAATACCACAGAAAAACCGAGGTTTAATTTTTTATTAATCGCTTATTTAAAGTTCAACGACCTTTTGTTACAAAACACGAATAAAAAAGAAATAGAAAGAGTAAAGAATTAGTTGTATTAAATCGTCATTCGGCTCTAGGTTGTATATTGAGTTGAGACAGTTTCTGTTACGATTATAAAGAAGTTAATGATGAAATAAAGACATATAGTCATAGATACACTCCACAGGCTGTCGCCTTGCAAGTCGATCCCCTCCAAGCATTTTCCAGATCGTTAAACATCGTGTCGAGCAAGCGTGTCGCTCATTGACCCTCGTGTTCCAAGGATGTCCGATGGAAATTGACTAACGAAGAGACGTCATCGCGCAAAATGGTCCCGTGAAATAATTGCTGTTCCGAAATATCGCGATTCAAGAGCTCTCGTGTCTTCTCTCGATAGAAAATAACGTACCATTAATTGCCAACCATGCTGTCGTTTTAGATTTCGGATATATCGAAATTCGATTTTTTTTTCTTCCTTTCCTTCGTAAAAGGAGGTAAGTTGTTATTATGTGATCTTCCGAAAATCATGAGAGTCGCGACGCGTGACAAAATTCTATTCTACGAAGAGGTTGAAGATATGAGCATCTCTCATTATAATCAGAGGCACGCGCGACTGTCACTCGAGACGAGAGATGAGAAACTCCGCGATTTCTTCGCAATGATAAACAGACTAAACGTGCAATGCAAAGTCTTACGATTTCATTATGCTCATATGAAATTTCCTCTTTACTTAATAATAAAATTACAGACCATAACGCGTTCTCTTATTAAATATTACTTTATCTCCTTTCTACATGAGATCAAATATATTTCACAATCAGAATATGGTATACGTTCTTTGAAATGCTGAATTCATTTTCTTTCATGTTCTTTTGTGATTTCTTAACTGAACCTTTTTACCCACACATTAAATACAGATTACCAATAAAGCAAATTCTGCAGAAAAGAATCAGTTACCAGTAAAATGTTACATTCCTTTTCTGCAATTACGTAATTCAATTAGTCATTTTATTGGACGAATTTTTTATTAAACAGCACCCTAAATATTTTTCCCCTTAAACATAATCCTTAAACATAATTTTTTTTAATTTAAATTCTATTTTTAATTTGTCATGGCTTTATGCAGGATCCTGTAAAGATCGTAACAACGCTTAAGAGGAGATTCCTGAAATCATTTGGAAACAAAAAAAAATCCTAATATCAAAATATCAAGAAAGAATATTTTTCACATAATAAATATCAATAATTATAATTAACTTTACCTTCACATACATAATCTATATCGATATATAAAAAGAGCCGATAATAGCTTTTGCTTTTAGTACTTTGTGTTCTACCACACGTAAACGTACAATTTTGAGGCGATATAATTCGCTAACTTTAAATGCTTATAATTCAAAACCTATTACAGCCTCGACATTTCAACATTAGAATTTTCGTCTAAGAATGATTCCAGAAATCTATCCTTAAATATTTCTTAGAACATTCTGTGTATATAATAAACATTCATTTAATCTATTTATCTATTTTCGTCGATACAGATAATTTTATATATTATTTTCAATATTTGTTCGATAACACAAGTATTTCTTTACTTCATCCTAATCTTCGAAATACCTTTAAGCGTTTGGAAACGAAATATATTAAGAAAGTCGCCTCTCTCTCTCTCTGTCTTTATCACAAAATCGAAGCGAGCGTAAAATAAAGAAAGTAATAATAAGTCTGTTTGCGTTGTCTGTACTTTTTGCACTCAGCATCTTCGCTTCTCTCTTTTCAATATCCAAATATATATTTATTTCCTTTTAAATCCTCAATCGAACATAATAATTTCTACATTTAATATATTAAAAATCTAAATATTAATAATTTGGAATTAACTGTTAAATCTAAATAATGAGATATTACCTATAAATAAAATAATAGAGAAATAAAAACACACATACACACACACACACACACACACACACACACACACACACACACACACACACACACACACACATATATATATATATATATAAATTTTTGGAAAGTTCAAACGATTCAAAAGACCTATTAATTCACATTAAGCGTAATCGTTCATCGATCGCGACTCGCTCCTTTCGCAAGCGAACTGCACTCTTCGGAAAAGTTCACGAGGCCGCGCGAAATCCCGACGTCGACGCGTCAGAAGGTTAGCCGCCTCGTGAATTCTCGCGTTGAGTCTGAATTACCGAAAATGAAATCCACGTTACTCACCGGGATGACTCGTCGCGCACTTCCGTCCTCTCCACCCTCCCGCCTTCTCTCACGTCTCTCCTCTCACCGCCGGTGTGTAGGCTCCGCCGAATCCGTCTGGCGGCGTAAATTCGACGATTACCGTCACACACCTTCTTCGTCACGCACTGCGCGTCCGTGCCTCCCTTTTACGGCGCGAATTTCGTAGCCGAGAAATTTCGGAGTATACGCGGGATTCGGGAACGACGCGCGACGAACGATCCGCTCGCGTCGTAGTAACGTCACGGAGTCGCGCGGCCCCCGGGAACCGTCTCTGTCTCTCTTTCTCCCTTTCCCTGTCGCGAGCGAGCGGACCGTGCGCGGAGATACGATATCGATACAAACCTCAGGCCGTCATGCACTGACTGCCGGCACCCGCCCGGCCCACCGTCGCCGCCGCCGCCGCCGCCGCCGCTCTAACCGCTGCCGCCGCGACGGCCTTCTGCGCATGTCGCCATTCGCGCGCGCGCATATCCACCAAGTTCGAACGGAAGGAACTTACGGAACCCCGCCGCTCGTGCCGCCGCGCCAACGAACCCTGCCGCCGAACCGCCGAAGTTTTCATTCGTTTAAACGTTACATTTACAGTCGATCAAAATGTTAACAAATCTCTTTTTCGAACGATCTTTCTTCTCTGATTTGATTGATGGAGATAAATGTTACCGTTTATTAAGTATTATTCAGTAACCGAACAGAAATTTCTCCATCTTTCTATCTTTTTTCAATATCTACAGGTGCTTCATCTATAGAAAAAGAAAACAATTTTGCTATGATCTTTTTAATGAAGAATTCATAATTAGATACAAATTACAATTTATAATTAAATACGAAATTTATAGTTAGATACAAATTTGAAAATAATCGTATTGAACCATCAAAATGATTATGTAAAATGTTTGAGCGTTGATGACAAAAACATCTTAATATTCTAATCAGTTTAAGTATTCTACATAATTATTTTGTTCTAAAAAAAAAATCAATATTATTTTTAGACCCTTATCTAGCTAAATTTTTTAATGCTTTAGCAAAATTGTTCGTTTTCAAGTGGCAAAGTTTGCCGCGATGGATACATTGGTTTTTTTTAGTATTATAAAAGTACAAGCTGTAGTTGGAATAACAATACATTTTTCAAATTGGTGTATCTTTTCAAAGTGAAGAGACGAATTTAATCTATCGTTGGAAACATTACGGTCGTCATTCGTAGCTTCGTATCTGTACACGGTGTAACACATCGACACACGATACATGTCGAGATCTTTATTTCTCACTCCGCGCGACTAGAGTTACCAGCCATACTTTTTTAAATACATATATGTATATACTCCGTTTGAGATCGTCGAATTTGGTCATTAATTAAAATTTTACATTTGTAAAATCATATTGATAAGAATTGTCAATAAATTTATATTCTAAAAATTTTATTTTATTTAATAGCTTTAATGCATAAAACAATTACTATTATTACTAACAATTTCTCCTTCCGTTCTCGATCTTTTTTAAAAAAAAAAAAAGTATATACTCTTTTGCTGTGATTTATATGTAACACTACTCGCGAGGTGTTTGTATTCCCATAAAAGCGACCGAGTAATTCCCCTTGCCGGTATCGTCGAACACGACCCTGTCTTCGACGACCCAGCGACTGTAACGAATTTCTGCAATAAGACGAAAGCCCAGCTTCAAGGCTAACGACTGGCTCAAGCCCGATGTGAAGACGACACCTACAGCCGATATGTCCAATTTGGACGCAACTTGGATGCAAACCTTCAATAGGGCCGTGGCGACGCCTTTTTGCTGGTAAGACGGATGAACGCAGAGAACGTGGATTCGAAGATATATGTCGCAATCGAATTCTTCGTACACGTTCGATCGTTTTATCAGAGCATTGATCAGGCCCATAATTTTCTCTAGTGCATCTCCTTCAAAATTCTAAACCAATCGAATTTTTTGTTATATCATTAATTCGACTTATCTCAGCTGATCTTAAGAAACTTATCTTAGAATGCTGCTCATAGTTCTATAATCTTATTTAAAGTCTTATATATATATAAATAATATTATAGAACCTTAAAAGACCATCTAAGCAGTGGATACTTCCTTCGGTTTTTCCATTTACACATAAAAAAATAATGTTTTTAATTATAATGTAATGTAATAATAATGTTAACACACAAGAGTGTTAATTATTTGGTATTCTTATTACATTGAAATCTTGTGCCCGTTTCTTGAACCCAATATACATAGATTAACTTTATCTCGATTCAACTTATTCTTTATCTTTTTGCAATTTTAGAAAAAAATGAAGAGTTAGTTGAACCCAAATAAAAAATTAAACAAGAATTAGAGTTAAAATTAGAACAAAACCTCACGTACTAGTACTCGATTATATATGTCGCTTTTTTCTGAATTGCTATTGATTCGAGTAACAGCAACTCCAATGACTCGTCCAGATGTCAGACTAAGCGCAACCAAACTGGTAGTGTCTTTCATCCATATTCTTATAAGATCTAAGTATGTCTTGACGGACGTCTCATCTTGCAACAAGGCGATTGTTTTGCACATCGGTTCCTCCCGAAAAAAATGATGCTGCGAGAGAGTCAATAATCTTTATTATTACATTTGCTAGAAATGAATGAACCTTTTATTTTCTATTATTCTATAATTTCAATGAAATTATTGTTAGAGAGTGAGAGCCAATATGAGAATGAAATCAGTCATTTATTTGATATCTGAGCCTGGATTAAAGTTCTAAGATCTTCTTATTTATTGATTCCTGCCTCTATAAATAGTAAGGAAACAATATGGTCAAAAATTCAGTACGTCGGTCGGCAGATAATTTGACTTCTGTTGATATCTTACGAGAATTCTCTGAAATAATGCATTTTCTCAAATTTCAGTAATTACGTGATAATAACATGCGAGCGATAAATGAGATAACTGTGATTTTCTAACCGAATTTTGTGGAAAAAATATTTGGCGGATAAGAAGAGTAGAAAAACGCAGAATAAGGAAAGTCGAAAAAAAACTTCATTTTCGTACGATCAAAATATATAATTAATTGGCGTTGAACTATTCAATGGGAGCATGTTGTTCTCTCTAGGTTTTTCTCGCTGCTGAACTTTTATCAAACGCAGAGCTTCGTCGTAATGCGCTTCCTTGAGATCTTGGATTTTGCATATCGCCGGTGAATCCCACTCCAGAGGTGCATACATTCTCGCTTCCATTTCAACAATATCGTACCTTTTTTCCTCATCCATGACGAAGTTTATAACAGTAATTTATTTTGTTAACAGTAAATGAATGTAACCGTAAACTCAACGTGTTCCAAAATCTGTTTTGTCAATCAGCAGCTTTTGAAGTGAGGTGAAACAGTG
>NW_017305179.1:1753786-1767550 GCF_001594115.1 Trachymyrmex septentrionalis
ATAACCGTAAACTCAATAACGTGTTCCAAAATCTGTTTTGTCAATCAGCAGCTTTTGAAGTGAGGTGAAACAGTGGGATTTTCTTTTCGCACTCACATTTTTTGAAATAAAATAATAAAAATCGATTATTATATAATTATAAGACAATCGTGTCTCTCTAAATTTAGTAACAAATTAATACCAAAATCATATTAAACAGACAGATTCCACTAATTTAAATCTTTGCCTTTTAAGAATTTAAATATTCAGTTGAATAAAACAATTATTTGAGTGAAAAATCGAAAAATCCTAAGCTAACTTCATGAATTTATGATTAAATCTGAGATAATTTTAAAATACGCTTAAAGCGCGTGAACGTCCAAATCGACTGCAGCCTGAACAAATTTTCTAATCAATAAGATTGGAAATAAGACCGTTTATGTTAAATACATTACTTTAAATACGAAGCGCCAATCATATCGGCACGCAATTATCATTTCTGAAATTAATTCATTTAAATGAATATATATATATAATAGTTCAACATTCAGATCGTAGTAGCGCTTCGTATTTAAATTTTCTAATGTTGAACGAAAAGTATACGTAAGACATCAGTTTGCAGAACAAGATATGTAATAGTAGCCCGATCGTTGACATTAATTTGAAAATTTTGATATATGGTAAGCCGCGTTTATTTCCAAGAATTCTTTGTTACCATCGGTCGACCTTGACTCGCGCGACGCGAGCTGTTTATCTCAGTCGACGGCAGGCAACGACGTAGACGTGGCGTTATCACCCTTCGAAGTGTTCGAAGTGCCGAGATATAATAATTCGAGCATCTTTTACGACCAATTAGTAATTATATCAAGCGACTAATTAATCTCTGCATTAAACCAATATATACGATGAGGCTCGAAAGAATCTATCAGTGAAAAATGTAAAAAAACCCGTCAAAGCCTACATTAGCTATTCGAAACTTAAATCGCTGTTTGTCGCGATTCTTACAAACGTTTGTCATTCCCTCACTTGAATCCAAATGGATCTTGTTTTGTGCCTCGCCTTTTTTTCGGCTAAATCATAGTTCGTCTATTATTTTCAGTTCGAGAACATACGTAACTCATCGAATTACACGTGTGAAGTTAGTAACAGACAGTCGCGATATATTCACGGATTATCGATAATACGCGATATATTCGGATTATCGATAATACACGCATTTCGCAACGTATAAATAAAGTGCGTGTCGGGAGTGCTGTAGTGCCGCGCGATTCTCATGTTCGAATAATTACGGTTACATAATTAATTAAATACGTTTTTCGCGAGTGATGGAATTTGTGCGATGAAGAAACGTGAGAGGAGAAGGAGGCCTTACAGGAGGCATCAAGCGACGCGTAGTAACCACGAAGTGAGTATTTTATTATATATACTGAATTTATTATTGTGCATTTGATATGTGATCGTGAAATTAAAGTTAAATCATGAATAGCATGGAGATTCGGTGTACTTGTCGTTCACCATTTGTGTCAATTTGCGAGCGGAAACTTTTTCCGACGAATTCGAAGACCGCGAATTATCATAAATGAGGTTAGTATATATAGAACTGCATTATATAAATTATGAACGAAACGCGGATAGTGCGGAAAATTCTAGCGAATAATCAATTTCTGCGAATCCGTCACGAATTGAGAATCACGAATAGCGTTTAATCTGGCGCTAGCTTAGTGGTTTTATAATTATTCCATGCGCGCATCAATTATTTTACGAAACATTAATTACATTGGAGCGTCGTTATAATTTCAATGTATTTGTATTTTGCAGATTCAACATAGTTTGCATCGTATCTCCGCCGCTGCGCGTCAGATCGGTGAGTAACAATTACACAATTATTGAAAGAGGGATTTGTAGAAGTTTTATCATACATATATTTACATACATAAGATGTGTTAGAAAATGTACATAAAAGATTAATTCAGTTAATAGAAATGTTAAGAGTTTCTAATCAAACTTATCTTTATAACACGCGAATTATATATATCACGCATTTACAAAAATGGAATGTATATAATTCTTCTTTATTACTACTTCTAGTCTCGAATTTATATTAATATTCGTAATTTTTTTTATTATTAAAAAACACGCTGAGGTATTATAAAAATACCACGCAATACAGCAATTGCTTTAGATAAAATGTTTTTGTACATCAAATTAATATGATATTAAAATTAATAATCGATTGGAGAAATTGCTATACAATGTTACGTATGAGAATTTTGTAATGTGTAAAAAAAAGGTGAAAGAGAAATCTTGATAAAATTCTAAACTTAACGTTGCTTCATAGCTTATGTAATAGAGAGTTTTTGTAATAACGTGGATTCAGATACGATAAACGCTAAAGTAATATATATTATCCTTTTCTTAATTAATTGTTAAGAAAAAGATAACGTGACCTTAGCGTTTATCGTATCTAGATAAACGGTATTGCAAAAATTCCCTAATACATGTATTAACGATCATATTACCATAATCTTTATTATTGAATTGCACTCTTACTACGAAATAAAAATATATAGCTACATTTATATACAAAATTTATTATTATATTACGTAAAACAACAAAATGATTATTCATTAATAAAATCTTAATAAACATGATCATATTTTAAATTAAAAAAAATAATAATCTTGTTAATATTAAAAAAGTATAGCTAAAAACATAAAATCAATTGTGCGTTTTATAAATTTTATGTTATTAAAATGACAGTTTGTCATTAAATATTTATGTTATTGCTATTTATTAAAATAGCAATTTATAATTACAATCTAAATATTGTTTGGCATAAATAAAATTAATTTGATTGAAATGAATGAAAAAAATGATTTCTTAAAATTTCAACACTGTAACATTCCTTCTACCATACAGTAAGATCTTTGCCTTCGATTTATGTGCGGTCGTGCAGAATCCAAATTATAACTCATCCTTCAAATGTCTAAATGTATTTCCATGATTCATTAATTTACGTGTTAAAGAATCCCAGAATATCATTCTTTGCCAAAGAAGACTGTGATCCATTGTAATTTTCTTCGAGTTTTCTATGCGCAAGTATTCCGGTGCGGAATTTGTTTTTACGGGCTTCCACTTCAATGAAACTACTTTAGTAACTTTTGGTGTGGGATTACTAAAAAAAAAATATTTGTCTAGATATTATACGGAAAATTTTTTATTAATTTCTTATTAGAATAGAAATCTATAATTACGAAAATAAAAGTCTAATATAAAAAAAAATGGGCTAAGAACTTTAATGCTAAACATTGGATTAAATAGTTAAGCCAAAAATTAAGTAGTTCATCTAACTTTACACAAATAATTTTAATATTATAAATATAATTAAATTTTAGTATAATACAAATTTTCAATATCTTTTATGGATTTATTTTTAAACATTTGTATTTTTTTGCTTGCATTTGTTATTAATTAGATATTAATACTTACCCCGAATTTGCAAAATTGTACCAAATATAAGTCATGATATCGATCATTTTGTGATCTTCCTCAGACAATGTTGTGTTCGGGAACAATTGTTCACCCACGGGGAACAAATACTGTAAATCATCCGCGTGCGATACTCCGTAATCTCTTACTGGATCGCCAAATATCGTGCTGAATGATACGCTTCCTTTATAAGCAAAGTAATAATAAAAGACTGGTGAAGTTTGATTTACAATAAAATCTTGCACAGCTTCGTGAGTACCATGATTAAACCATGAGTCGCTATACATCTAGAAAATCATATTAATGAATCATTAGTAGATTAATTATTAACAAAAAATTTTTTTAACATGCATAGACATAAACGCTATTATAAATACTACTTGTTTCTTTAGCGCCTTGTGTAATATTATATTTCACTTTAGTTACAAAATTTTTACTAAAATAATTTAAATAATGACTTAATTATTTACGATACTCTCATAATATGTCGATTTTATTCGAATCAAATATAAAGTCATACATTCTTTAATACTTCAAATATAAAAATTGCTAATTGTATCGTATAGTTATTTGAACTTACATCAACGACTTTGAATCTGGAATATTCGGTGTAGTCGATAGCATTGTAGCCGAAATAGAAATTGCGAATAGTGGCAGTTATCTCATTTCGTAAATCCTCATTCGTGACGTTATATCTCTCGTCATATAATAAACTCATAGGCACAATTTTGTTAAAGTTAGTCTCCAATTCATTCACATTTTGTTCCCGCCCATAAATACCTGATAAGCACACATAAATATTCTCTTCATTGTGATATCTTAATTTATTATAATTCACAGAAAATTATTAAATCTTAAGAATAACACTATAAAATTTGATAATGTATTGAAAAGACGCGATCACGCATATGACAAATTAAAAGGCTAATTATTCGATAATGAAAAACTGGATTTATCTTTTATTTAGGGATCATAGATTTTCGATAGGATTTTAAAACTACACTTTATTGAGGAACTTCCATTTTATAAAAATCACCTTATACAAAAATGATAAATATTTTTAAAACAAAATTATCTTTCAGAATCTTAAAATAAGATGATGAACTCTAAGTAAAAGATAAATCCAGTTTTTACAATTAACCTTTTCGGGCATATTGCTCTTACCTGCTACTTTTATAGCTCCTTCTTCCGAAGTGACTCCTGTCATCCAGGGTACGTCGAGGAGGCGGCCTTCTCGTACAGAAATTAGGGGATCCTCTGTCAGAAAGGCACCTGGGTGCTCAGGTTCGATTACCGGTCGGAATGGTATCATTGGACAGTAACCAAATTTCTACGATAAGGTAATTAATAATTAAATAAAATGAAAAATATATGATCACACACTGAGAACATGTAATAATACAACTCATTGAAAAATAAAAAGGAATTTTCTTGTTGAGATGTACCAAATGTATGTAAAAAAATTCAGAAAGGAGCATAAAGACATTAAGGACTTTTAAATTAATATCGTAATCAGCTGTTGCAGTGGCTTTGTAGGAAATTCACGTTTGTCGTACGTGAGTCTTTTACCACTCACGTTTCCTGTTTTCATATTAATTGATAGGCTTGAATAAAAATATCAACTACACGTGTAAAAAGTAGTTGGTGTTTACAAATGTATATACGCACGTATTCAGATTCACCAAACTGGTTTTCCTCATATTACTAGAATTAACTTCGGCATGTTTATCTGTATCAATCCGATATTTATCTTCGAAACGTCACACGCGAGAAAAATTTCCATAATGCAGTTGATGTAAATAAAATTTTACTGCAAATCTTGCTATCAAAATATTTATATCAAAATTCCCATATTTATCAAATCTAACGAGCAATTTTATTATCTATAGATAACATAAAGTAGTCACTTTCACAATCATGAATAATCACTTTTTAACTTCGTCTTAATTTTATATTAAGACACACCTATTTTAAAGTGGTAAGCGATGTAAGACCATCGCGTGACTGTCCATGGATAATTTATATGCATCCATATCGATGAAGTGTCTACCTGTCAGCGCATGTAATTTCTGAGACTGATGCACGCTCGGATACAGGAATTATCTTACAGTTGCACTTTTAATTAGCTACGCTTGAATGCATTTAAAATATTTTAAGCCAGGAGTTCATATAAAACGTGAGTACTGCGGAACCAACCGTGAAGGCTTTAAATATAATCGAGATTACATCATAGATGATAAGTGACCCACATGCGTACATTATACATAGATATATCTTAAACACACCGAGTCTACTTTCACATAAACTTATTAATTTCACATGACTTAACATTACTAATGTTTCCACATCGATGTGCGCAAATATACGACCAATTGAGCACTGATTGACAGCTATACGAATCCTTTTAGATAGATGTTGAAATAAATACATGAGAAACTCATATATGGCACACAAATAATCATTTACTTAATGGCATTTGAAATAATTAAACAGTTAGATCGAATAGCGGTAACTATTTTATTACAAAATGCCATCGACCAATCGCGATTGTAAATTCGCTCGCGTGCGTTAAAAAGTTTATCAATTACGTATTTTCTCATGTCGACTAAATTTCATTACCTTGAAAAGCTGGTCGGTACCAATAATTTCTTCCGCGCTTTTCGTTTGCAGGCATTCAATGAGATCCTTGGAATTCTCGGTGCTGCATCCTAAATGCTTACCCAAAGTCATAGCTCTCATTCTGGCAATTCCAGGCGACGTTAATGTCCACGGATTGTAGAAGTTGCCACTCTGAGAAATACCGCGATGAAAAAGTCCTGCGTTATTGGGAAAAAAACTTAAACATTTCCCGGTCGTAAAAACGAGTTATGCCAATTAAGGCATCATGCTGGAAAAAAGATCATTACTAATGATTCCCGATTACATCATTAATGATGCAGATAATACATGCTGAATATATTGTCTATATAGATATATGAAAATATGCAACATTTTCTTATGATTTTAATTAAAACTTTTAAAAATTTTCTTAAAATTTCATACTTCTCCAATTTGACATTTTGTCATATGTTGTAAGAAAATTTATGAATAAATAGCAGTTTTCTAATAATTTAATAATTAACGTAATATATAGATATGAAATGTTTTTTTTTACTGAAATAATGTTTTTTTTAATTAATCAGCTTTGAATTTATTTAATATAATTGTAAAAGTTTTTATTGGCGCGCTTAAACGTCAATAAATACATCAATAAACTCATTGAAACAGAGTTTGTTAGAGTACGTCTAAATATTTCTTTTTGATAATAAAAAATGAAGAAGTGTTGATCAATTCTATCAGTTTTTAATTTGCAATTCATTTTATATCATTAACATTATCAATTATCTTCCAGAAAGAAGATCGCAATAATGTGAAACACGTTTCTTCGTACAATTAAAAATTCGTAATTATAAGTGATGATGTAAATTGAAATATTATGTATGCAATCCATTACGTATCACTTAATGACGTCGGAATACTCATTCGTGTGAACCATGAAATTGAGGATCATTTTTGCGATAAAACGTGTATTAATATGCCAGCATTTGCTACTTTCTCATGCATCATAAAACAATTTCGTAATAATTATAATATCTTCCGAATCAAATACAAGTAACACAAATGAATGAAAACGATCATATCACTCACTTTTTTAACATTTTTCGGTCTATTTTTACCAAATGAAGCAACTCAAATCAGAGTAATTTTCGATGGAATTATAAAAATATATAGAACTACATTTGATTGCCTTATATAAATATATTATTTACGCATCAATAATCGCGAAGACTTATAAAAATTTTACTTTCTCTGTCTCTCTCATATTTGCTAAATTTTTACCTGCTGAAAGTGGGCTGACCATATGATAGTGAACACTTGCACCGCCGGCACTTTCACCGAAAAGAGTCACTCTATTTGAATCACCACCAAAGTAAGCGATATTTTCGTGCACCCATCTCATAGCTTGTTGCTGATCCTTTAATCCTAGATTTCCTGGACATTCCAGGTCCTCCGTACTCATAAAACCCAAAGGTCCAAGTCTAATGTGAGAAATATATATAATTTATCGTTATGCAACACCGTAACATTTTCTCCTCTTTCGTCATTGACACCGATTTCTTGTAAAATTTCTCGTAATTCTTTTATTTTTTAAAAATTGCATAAAAACAGGTCATTTAACACACCACACATTTGTATATATAAAAAATAAAGTTGCACATATGAAAAATAAGATTGCGCAATGAAAAGTCCGAAAATCTGATTATCTATCTAGCGTCAGACTCTTAAATTCTTTATTACCGGAAGTTGATGGTGACGAGGACGAGATCAAAATCGAGTAGGAATTTGGGCCCATAATATTCAGAGTGGCCAGCACCAGCAAGCCATCCACCACCGTGGAACCAAATCATAACTGGGAATCGGGCGAAGGCCTTCTGCCGCTGTTGTTCCGGATCATGATTTAAATTCGAGTGTTCCTCGGTACATTCTATACATGGTGTGTAGACGTTCAGGTAAAGACAATCCTCGCTGCCGACAATTTCCTTCTGATCGACGTAGATGTTTCGTTGCATGCATATCTCGGCGTTAGTTGTAGCTTGTAGAGCGCTATTCCAAGCGATCGGGGGTTGCGGTGGCTTTGAGAAAAATATCGTGCAATTAATTTTTCGTATATTATTTGTAAGTCTGAATCATTTAGACGCTTGCATGAAAACTGATTGTGCAACTTCGAATAAGCGGAGGCTTGTTAATAATGACATATCAATGATGAATGACAAAGCGATATGTATAAATTATTCTTTGAGATTGCAGTTGCAATAAAACAAATTTCCGGAAGTGTTTTATTAATAGCTACAATATTGTTCACTAACTTATTTATAAGGCAGAAGCAGCAATTGATAAAAATTGTATACAAAAAAATTAATGAACGTTTTTAATTATATAATAAGTTACAATTTAATTATTAATAATTTATGTATGAATAAAGTACATGTAGATAAAATGTATACAGAAAATATTAGAAAAAATTCTAAAATTCTAAAATTTTCTTTACAATAGTACTTTATACTCTTCTTAAAAATATGAATGTGATTTTTTTCTTTGAAATACTTTTTAATTACTCGAAAAAAATCCCTATTAGAAGAACCGATATAAATATTATAATAATAATCTAATAATCGTTATAATAATAAAATTAATGATTATTAGAAAAATTATTATAAATTATTAGAGAAAAAAATAAACTCTAACTCTAAATGTACGACACTCCGGTAATGAAGGGTAGTGCAAGCACGGTTCAATTCCGCCGTTCCTTCCAGTAGTTCAATTTTTACGACGCAATGCGCGGGATGACGCTAGTGTTGAAAACGAACTGAGACGTTGCTTCATCGCTTTGTGCTACTTCGTGAGTATATATCGCGTCGATCGCACAACTGACCTTTTTGTGGGAATCTACGAGACACCAGTAATATGCTTTGAGCTGTCGGACATGTATTTTATCAAAGGTATCGTTCGCGACAAACGCACATTGATCAAAATATCAAATGCACTGTGCGACATGCATGAGTTTACGTAGGTTGCGTAGATCGATTGCATCGCGCGACTATTCCAACCCGTTTCGTTTGTCAATGTCACATAAAAATTATACAAATAATCGGTAGTAGAATAATATATCGATCGAGAGAAAATATCTGTCGGAACAAATTACAGAGAAATATCTGAAAAGTATAAAGTAAACATAGCGCATCAGGGAAGCGCGGAGGGCGTGACAGTTGTACCAACTTACGAAAATTCTGCATAACCGTATTATCCGCTATCGAAAACGTCGAATCAAGTATTTATATACCTGCACTAGAACTTTTTTCGCTTCCGCCAAATATCAAACATATACCTCACATATATCTCACTTTAAATTCCGAAAATGTATAATAATTTAACCATAAAAAAAAACAGATCTATAATTAAATCGACAGCAACCGACAATTGAAATATTTCGCGATTTCTTCGTTCCTTTTTATATACATCCGCGATTATTCGTGTCATTTGAATGATATAGAAAAACCCCGATCAATCATTGTGAACATCGAGAAGAATAGATCAGAATAAATGCAGAATACAGCGATTGGTGAGTGAATCCATTTGCTAAACTTAAACTTGCTCTGTGTAATTAAATTGAAATTATTTTCAATTTGATAAACTTTAGCGCTGAATTGATTTGAGAGAAGACGATATGAAAAATTTCTTAAATTTCCGCTTTAATGTATTTTAGATCATCTCACTGAAAATCTAAAAAGTTACAATATATATGTATGATTAATTTTTCATGTAAAATATACGATAATTTATTAATTAAAATTTAATGTATAATAATACAGAAAAATTAGTATAATTACGACACCTGAGAAAGTGATAAAGTTGCTTTTTATAATATTTTGCGATATCAAGAATGTCTCATATATCAAAAAATCATGACGTGGAACTAATAATCGTTGGAATTTAATTTCAATTCAAGCGAGACGTATTGCAGGAATCATGTTAATAATATTTTGCTTACATTAAATATTCTGCTATTCAACGTCTAAACCATGTAAATGCATTTTTATATACAGTATAGTGTATATTTTTACGGAAAACCAATCACACACGTATATTATAGTAATTTTTTATACAATATTATCACAGTTTTTAACTCAAATAAAATAGTTAATCTAACGATAAATAAGATTCTACATTTGGGCGAAGAGTATCGGCATATATATTGTCTTAAAATGAAAATAGACGTTCCACGTAAAACCATAAAGCAAGGATTATTAAGCAGTAAATTAAGCAGTAAATTTAAATTGACGTAATTTTATTTTATTTCATTTCCATCACTTGTGATACGTTAATATAATTTGTTCGACATCAGTAATAAATCAAGCTGCATAAATGACAAAATTAGATAATATTACACATCATTGATTATAGGTGATATTATGAAATAGACATCAGATAAAAAGCAAAAGCATTCCTCATTAAATAACGAACGCGCAGTCGACCAGCAGAATACCTAACGCAAAATATGATTAACATGATTTCTGCGATACGTCTCGCTTGAATTGAAAATTAAATTCCAACGATTATTAGTTCAGCATCATAATTTCTTGATATATTGCGAAGTGTATCATAAAATCTATATAAACTTTACAGAGCAACTTTACCACTTTCTTAGTTGTTATAATTAACTAATTTTCTTTACTATTTAATATTAAACTTTAATTAAATTATTATAATTTAATTACATCATCAATTAAATTAATGTAACATATTACGGTTCTTCATTTTTGCCTTTATTAATTAAATACAAGATGATTCTGTGGTGACATTATTCTGTATTTTATCCGATAGAAAAGTTTAATATTGAATCTGTTTGCGATAAACAAAAATTATCTTAAGTGTATTGCAAAATAATTTTGAAAACATTTTTTTTTTTAATATGGTAAGATTCGTGTCGAAAGAGCTTTCTAACTTGAATATAAATTTTTATTTGCTTTTACAAATATTTTCAAACAGTCTGCCAACTGACGTAAATGATAAATATTTGGTAAAATGTAGGCATGCTTAGATTATCTTGTCAATAAATTTGAATCTATCATTTATTTATTATTATCTTCAAAAAATACAATTTAAATCAAAATTTTACATATTACAATTTAAAATTTATACTTTATATGTTACAATACAAAATTAAATTCTAATAATATAAGCAACGTGTGCAAAGCTATAAATAATGCACAAAATGCATTCGCAACAACAGAACGACATGAGAATACAAAGCGGTTAATAAAATGTGATTTTTGTGACATCTTGTATCTATAATTCTGATGATGGAATTCGAGGCTGAGGCTCCTTTTTTTATAGCGAATTCGTGCTCGGAAAGAATTATAACTATATATATTTATCCGATTGTAACGCAGTTTTTTCACTTCCGCGAAACAAGAACACAAAGTATGTCATGTGCAATCTCAGAATTGACTTAGGAAAACGGAATGTCGGCGAATGTCGGTTCAAATTAGTTGCAACAGCAACGGCGCGTAATTGCGTGGAAAAAAAACCTATATACGATGCGTAAATTCTAAAGGAAAAGAACGTTTCTGCTATTACGATGCGTGATTGTTGCATACTAATTGCAGCGAAAGTCTCTGACGCAACTTTTTAAGTGTAATCCATTAGACATCATTAAGGACACCGTAGGCAAATTTAATTAATTATCTTCGGATTTTAATTTCATATTCTTTACTAAATCGTAAACCGTAACCTACAAGTGAACTTAGCTGTGATCGGCTCACACACAAGTTTATTGCTATCACTTTTAAGCTATTAAAATAAGTAACTTATTTTTTTATTTATATCGCATATATATCTTCTTTCAAAAATAAATTCTCAAGTCTATATTTATCTGTGAAAATATTTTAACCAGATATTTATGTCCGCGCTCATGAAAAATATGTATACTTTAAATTGGCTATAAATATGTCTACAGATTTTAGTCGATTATTTCAGAAATATAATTTATTTCCAATTTCTCATCTGCGTATAAAAATAAACATCTATATTTAAATTCTGAATTTATATTACGATTTAATCAAATTCGGATGGGATCACTTAACCTCGCGTCTGATAAGAAAGAAGATAAATTTACCTTGAATCTGAGTTTCTGAAGTGGCGGTGCAGCATAGGGAATTCCCAGAAATGCATAAATATTTCTTCCAAGTCGGGTGGGCATTATTGTTCCATGTAACGTACCATTCGGCGTTTTTGCAATTGGTGGGTTACCGCAGACCACATTAAACGCGAAGATGCAAATAAGGCCCAGTTGGATGAACATGTTATTTCGACATTTTCTCATTTTTAACTTTTTCTTCTCTAAGAGATTTCGCGATGATTTCTGTAGACAGAAACAGTTAATGTAATATTAATTATAAAGTGCAAATATGTGAGACAAACCATTTCTACATTGCAGACAATATTGATATACAAATGAAAATGTAAATATAAATAAGAATTCATGAATCTAAATAACTATATTATAATTAAGTTTGAAAAATAATATTACATTTATTAATTTATCAATTCATTTATTATATAAAAATTTCTATTACATTTGGCTACATTCAAACAGCTATGACATAATAATAATTAAAATACATTATATAATTAAATATATTTAATTATATAGTATAATGATTTAATTATATAATAATTAATTAATACATTATATAATTAAATATATTATCCTTGAATTTGTTGACAAATAATCTGTGTTTTTTAAATAATCTGTTTCTTTTACCTGCGACACAATAATACCCGATTTCATAATGATAGAATTTATAGATTATTGTTTTTTACATTAGCAACTTATATATTAAAAGTCCATGATAATGTTTTATCTTGAATTATTGATATAAGGGAAAGTAAAAGTAATTGGTCGCTTGTAATGTGTACATGAATAGATAAATACAATACATAAAATATTCATAGGAAAAAAATTTAGAAATGTAGAAATGATAGCGTTTACATGCTTCTTTTTCCTCTTACGTTAGGCCTGTGGCCTGTGTTACATCTCTCTTATGTATATATTTGTAATGCGCACGCTGATTATTCAATTACCACTAGCATATGGGACCTACAATTTTAATAGTAGTTCCGAACGGCGTTTACATGTGTTAAATTTAATTTATGATCGAGAACATGATTATGGAAAAAGTGAAATTATCGTACCTACACATCCTGAGAAATTAATAACTTATTAGTTGCGACTAGGCAAAGCACGGCGCGTGTTAAGGAAACTGGTTTCACATTGTAAATGCAAAATAGTGTTATGTAAAGAAAAAAAATTTCAAGATCAATGACGAAAGAATGACAAAATACAACGAGATCAATCTGTAATTATAAATGTCAAGAGTTACATTGGCTTCAAGATTACATAATTAAGAATCACTAAAATGATAGGTTAATATAAAAAAATTCAATTGATACAAATTTAAAATGAACGTAAATATTAAATTTAGTATCTGCAATATTTTAAATTGATTTTTTTCTACCAAAGCTTTAAAATGTATGTATATTATAAATTTTGTTATGATTTTGAAATTTAAGAAAACTATTGTTATCACAATTCCTTTAATAAACAAGATTAATGTTTTCTGTAATTTAGCATTTTTAAAGTGCACACATACACTCTCTCTCTCTCTCTCTCTCTCTCTCTCTCTCTCTCTCTC
>NW_017305179.1:1767650-1788253 GCF_001594115.1 Trachymyrmex septentrionalis
ACTTGATTTAAATAAAGTGTCGTAACAATAAAGAGTTATTGACAGATTATGAGAATTACGGTACCAATAATAGCTCACTAATCTTTAGACAATGGACTGTAAAGTTGATATAATGACAGGGTATACCGTGCGGTTTCGTGAGTGCCGAAGAACGCGCGTGTTCGTTTGGCGAAGGTAGGATTAAGACTGTCGTTGGAGAGAGTCGCTCGTTGGGATATTATCGATGATGGTATATATAATTGACGTCACACTGACAAACAGCACAAATGTTTCTGCTAGTTTATCCTTTTCGACCTGTTTATCCTATTTTTTTATTGATCATATCTTTTTGCTGATCATATCTTTTTGCTGATCAATACGATACATGTTTAAGCGAATAGATGAGTAACGTTACACTTTTCAATGTCACGATTAATGTAACATAAATTTTCATTTTTTCAAGCTTTTTCAAGATCATAAAAGAATTTTCAAACGTTTATTTCACAATTGTAGCGGAATGACGAAAAATAATGAACATATATAATTTTAAAAAATACTAGTTTTAATATTATTATACGAGTATGCGTCAATTTATATAAATCTAACTTACAATTGCTTAACATCGACTTATCATCTTAGCTATTTGATAACCCATGAATTTATTGATTTTAGTTCTTTTTTAAAGCTTTTTATTAATTATCATTTATAGAGATATCTAATATCTATTATTAATAAACTCTGCAAATATTACATTTTCTTACATTCTTATGGTTAGATAAGAATGGAATTAAAGAGAGAAGAATATATATCTATAAAAAAATTTAAATTTCAGAGACGTTGTCCTTTAATACATAGATATAGTCTTCCAGAAAAATATTAGATATTCTTTAAGATATCAATCTTCTTATTATTGATCAATAAACTGTACTTTTTTTATATTAAAAATATTAATATAATAATTAATATAATTAAATATGTAACGATTTACATATTTTTATTATAATAATTACATTATATTAATAGTTATATATTAATATAAAAATATTATTAGTACATATTTCGTATATTTTTTGAAAGCTTATTTATGTGCAATTATTAATAAAGTTCAATATGTAAAATAAAATCATAAAAGTTTCTATTATAACAGTTTTATTATCTAAAAAGATATTTCAAGTAAAATCATAAAAATTGTAATTGTTTAATTTTTTAACTGTATAAATCAAATCTTGAAAATCATATAACATGCAAACACAATATGAAATAGCCGCACTAGCGCAAAATGCGAAGTTAAATAGAAACCTAAAAGTAAAATTAGTTCTATCGATCCCTCTATCGATTCCTCCAGCAGTACATTGTTTCGTTTCATAAATCCATCAGTACCATCCGTCGGTTTCAATAATTTTTACCTGCATTAACTGCATACGGTATATTCTAGCGTTATTAATCGACAAAAATTTGTAGATAGAGAAGTACTACAAATTATAATGAAACAATTTTCCAAAAATTTTCTGAGAACATCTTTTGGACACATTTTCCTTTCGATTCTTACACTCTTATAAAGATAACTGATTTGCACAATTATTTTGACTTCGATCACATTTCTGCAGCAAATCCGTATGAATAAGCTTGATATACTGATTTGAGGATATTTATATGATTGCTCTATATTAACTGTACATCATACAAAAAATTAGGCCATATGAGCATCATCACATTGAAAATTAGATACTATCATCTCTAAATTAATTAAGGAGGGAGGAGCAAAACTACTTATACATATAATATTATACATATATGTGAATTACTGATAAATTATCATCTATATGTATCATAAAATAATTTAAATTAGTGTTTAAAATAATTTTTATACTTTTAAATTATCGATTCTCTATATTTTTTATGAATAGGCGACTTTACTATTTTTATAATTAATATGTATTAGATACTATTATTTCTAATAGAAGCTTTTACCGACAGTAGATGAGATAAAAGTAATAATGCTTCCTAAGTTCAGAGGTGCTAGTGTCTAATTTTCAATATGGCGCAGATACAATAATATCTTGATTAGTATTCATATACTATACTTAAACTTACTTTATACTTAAATTTAAGACTGTCTTAAGCCAGACTTAAGATGTCATCAATCAATCAGAGAGCTATAGTATAAGCATCTTAAGACATTACTTAAGACAATCTTGAAATAAGAATAGACTACGAATAGCGGCCCTTGTTACAAAAGGAAAGACTGTATCTAGTCATATTTCATAATTTACATGTATTTATACATAATATGTACTTACACTCTCATTTTTACATAGATTAATGCAATATATTTTAAAAAAAGTGAAAGATAAAATTTAATATAAAAATAATAGTATTTAAGAATATAAAGAAGACTGATATCTGTTTGAAATAGACGAAGAACAGCGAAAGCTGAAGCTCTTTTTTGTTTACATTTTTTAGATCATTTTCTAATTTATTGCATCGCAAGCTAATCTTACATAAAAAATAGTTTTGTAAAATGAAATTGTATACCTTAAAAAAGATGAAGAGTACATATACCATACCGTCTAAACTTGCACACATCATTTTGCAAAGAGATGGAGTAGCACAATAAAAATTCTTATATTTGTGTGACCGTCAAATTATTATGCTCGAAAATAAATAAAATAAATTAATTTTGTGTTTTTAAATATACACAAAAGACATAATGAGGAAAAATATATATATAATATAGTTTTAATGTAAACATTAATAATATCGTTGAATTAATCCTGCATATGAAATACCGAATTTCTATAAAATGTGCTATTTTGATAATTATAAGAATATTATATCTTACATAAAAAAAAATGTAGTCTTTTAAATTCCACTTTAATTATCTAGAAGCTGTACTTATTTGTAAAAGATATTTTTGTTGTTTTACAGGAAAACGTATAATTATTTCCTTCTTTTTCTGAATATTTTTTTAATAATTTACATCTATTCACATCTATTTAAGATAAAAAGTTTTCAAAAAGATAATGCATATACGTATAATTTATAGATACTACATGAGATTAAAATATAAATACATTTTATTAGGAAGATTCATTGCATATAAATTATTGATAATTGTTATTAAAAAACAAAAAATTCCTTTTATAACTTTATAATAAATTGCACATTTGCAATTTTTCTGTCCCAATCAGTGGCGCCGCCTGCAGTTCATAAGATTGCAATCTTCCCACCATTTTCTCTGTTGCATCATATAATATGTTCTTACTGTCTATACTTCAATAACAGATAATCAAACAAGAGACACATATGTATAGTTTTCCTACTTATTAGAATATTTTATCAAATATGTCTATTTTGTGTACAAAGTGATATGTAAATAAACAAACAAATACACGGCGAAAGAAGAGTCAGTAGATTACAAAGAGAAAAACAAAACATTTAATTAATTAAATTATTATGCGACGATACATGCGCAAATATTTTTACACATGTTTATACATTTACACATTTATATATGCCGTTCCGTATTTGCGCATGTATCGTCGCATAATAATTTAATTAATTAAATGTTTTGTTTTTCTCTTTGTAATCTACTGACTCTTCTTTCGCCGTGTATTTGTTTGTTTATTTACGTTTACATTTAAGAGTCTTTACATCGTTATTATTTAAAGTGATATGTGTTGATCAAAACAAATAATAATAATTTTCATATTAAGAATTACATCCAAATATGTTATTACATTAGAATTATCATATATTTCAATTTTAATTTAATTTTCATGAACTTTAATGAGTCGATCTTATAGAATACTAAATAAGGAATTATATGCATATATTATATATATATTTGTTATCCGTTCTTTTTTTATCGAATATTAGAGCTCAAAGCTATTATAGTTGCAAATTTTTAATACTAATATTCGATATAAAAAGAACAGATAGCAAATATATATATAATATACGCATGTAATACATTCCTCATTTAGCATTCTATAAGATCGATTCATTAAAGTGTATAAAAATTAAATTAAAATTGAAATATATGATAATTCTAATGTAATAACATATTTGGATGTAATTCTTAATATGAAAATTATTATTATTTGTTTTGATCAACACATATCACTTTAAATAATAACGATGTAAAGACTCTTAAATGTAAACGTAAATAAACAAACAAATACACGGCGAAAGAAGAGTCAGTAGATTACAAAGAGAAAAACAAAACATTTAATTAATTAAATTATTATGCGACGATACATGCGCAAATACGGAACGGCATATATAAATGTGTAAATGTATAAACATGTGTAAAAATATTTGCGCATGTATCGTCGCATAATAATTTAATTAATTAAATGTTTTGTTTTTCTCTTTGTAATCTACTGACTCTTCTTTCGCCGTGTATTTGTTTGTTTATTTACGTTTACATTTAAGAGTCTTTACATCGTTATTATTTAAAGTGATATGTGTTGATCAAAACAAATAATAATAATTTTCATATTAAGAATTACATCCAAATATGTTATTACATTAGAATTATCATATATTTCAATTTTAATTTAATTTTCATGAACTTTAATGAGTCGATCTTATAGAATACTAAATAAGGAATTATATGCATATATTATATATATATTTGTTATCCGTTCTTTTTTTATCGAATATTAGAGCTCAAAGCTATTATAGTTGCAAATTTTTAATACTAATATTCGATATAAAAAGAACAGATAGCAAATATATATATAATATACGCATGTAATACATTCCTCATTTAGCATTCTATAAGATCGATTCATTAAAGTGTATAAAAATTAAATTAAAATTGAAATATATGATAATTCTAATGTAATAACATATTTTGTAATATAATTCTTAATATGAAAATTATTATTATTTGCTTTGATCAACGCATATCACTTTGTACACAAAATAAACATATTTGATAAGATATTTTAATAAGTAAAAATATTTTTCCATTTAAAAAAGAAACATATAATTAGATTAAAGAGATATTTCCAATATAAATAAATATAATAGAAATTCATTATTCTATTCTATTCATTTATATTGGAAATATCTCTTTAATGTAATTATATGTTTCTTTCTTAGACGGAAAAATATTTTTAACAGTAACCTAATTTAACAAGAAATCTTTGAATTCCGCAAACCCACGTAACATTTATTTTAAATTATTTTATACCTACTTCTAAATTATATAAAATATTTAAAAAATAATACAAATTTTTTTTGTAAATAAATAAAAAGAATAATAAGGAAAGAAAATTAATAATTGTGTTTATTACAATGTGCGTATATATACGTAACAATTATAACAAGCAATTTATCTTTCGTCTTTTTACACTGCTTGCTTTTTTTTTAACGCTAAACTGCTAAGTTAAACGTGCTAAATTAAACGTTTAAGCGAATTTTAATTAGAAAGCTTTTATTGCACTTCTGGATAGGATCACGTGCTTGCACGGTATACGAGTATATCGGCTTCGAAATATCATAGCATATTGCGGCGGCCATAAGAGCGGCCCCGCGGAATATTCATGGGACGTGGGCCCGAATTCTAAGGGACGCTAGCGCTCAATAAGCGACTATTTCGCAGAAATAGTATAATTCTGTTGGCTGTAAAGGTTAAACGAGGGTTCTTGGTCTTCAATTATCAGAGACCGTCCGCAGGCAGCAACATGCCGGAATATTCTTAAGGCGCCCGCCTTTCGATGATCGGCTCGAATCTCATAACTACGGTCGGCCGTTTTAACGTTTATGACCTGTGAGCTATAACTCGTAAAAATGTCGATCGGATTCGACGCCCGCGTTAAATGAAAAAATTGGTTTGCTACGCTTGGTGAATAATAGAGTATTATGTCCAGAAGTTGCAGAAGTATGTGAGTATTATTTTACAGGCGAAGCTCCACGAGCGACGTCTCTTGAAATGTACTAACAAAAAAAACATAAGGAACTTACCATATATTTATTGCCACAACGATAGAAAAATTATTCAGTACTTTGTGACTATGTTTCGTGTTAAACTGAGCGAAAACGTTACATCGTTGCTTATGAAAAATTCAGGAGATTCTTCTAGAAAAGATACATTTTCCAAAGCACAGCTTCAACGACCAGTTTAACATAATATATTGTTGCACGATGCTAAGTGATATTCTGCGTTTTTATTTTCAACTTCTATATTGTGAAAGCAATCAGCCCTTATATATTGTATAAAGTATAATTTCAAATTGTTCAAAAAGAAATAACTGTAAGAACAAAATTAATCGAGAGTACAAAGTACAAAGTATTGTAGATAAGAATAGATAGAGTGATTGAGAGAGATTAGATAGGTACAAATGAAAATATAAATATAAATTTATCCAAAAATATATTAGTGCATCATAAACTTCAATACTCTTGTCTTTGCTATAATATTTATTAAATTATTATGTAATTGATACAGTATGTAATTGATACTTGTTCTGTGTTTTTCAGAATCAGAGGGAAACTATTTTTTAACTTAATAGAAAATTATTAACGAATTAAATAATATCAGTAAAAAAATATACTTTTACAATTATGTATTATCAAATATATAATTTTTATTTCTATTTCATTTCATAATTCTTAAAAAAAAATCATTCTTTTTGATTATGACAATTTTAATATTCTACAATCCACAAAATTGTAACAAATCCAGAATAATTTATTAAAAGTCACATAACTCGAAATATCATTAACAATTTATTTACTTTAATCGGTAAAAATAATTAAATTAAAAATAAAACAATTTCTAAGAATAACAATTAATATGTCGAAGATTCAAATGACGAAGTTAAAAATAAAACAATTTTTTCTTCAAATTCGATTACCAAAACTATTTTAATTCTAAATGTTCTCCGTAGAAGATTACTTTTTATTTACAAAAACGTCACAACTGAGAATATATATCACTTGTACAGAAGGTACATTATTTAGAATTTTTCTTAGAAATGAGATGAGTATTTGGACGGACTCTGAAGTTAAGTTAGGTTACTTTCAATGATTGATAGTAACTCGAAAATCATTTTTTTTTTAATTGCATCACTTTTGAAATAAGAGAACGATATGTATCTTACGAGATACATCCATATACGTATAGTTTACGATTGGACGTTCGATTTCTCCTGTAGTTTTCTTTCGACTTTAAACGAAGAAGAGAGAAAATGTCGACTCCATCATCCCTAGAGGGTCCATCCCCTCCTCATCTGTGCGAACGCCCTTTTTCCTTTCTTCTAGTGTTTCTCCAGCACGGAAAAGCACGCGATTCTCTGAGCGGCAAAGGTTGCTCAAGGCGTTGCCACTGGCAACCGATAAAACTGCGGAAGACCCTCCTGATCCCCTTTCGAAGACTTGCCAGGAATTTCTTCCGATCAGCCCAGTTATTGAGTGAGCTTATTAAGAATGATCGACATTTGATATTGTAATTGCTAGAAACATCGAAAATGGCTTCTCTCTCTCTCTCTCTCTCTCTCTCTCTCCCTCCTCCTCCTCCTCCTCCCCCCCCTCTCTCTCTTTCTCTCTCTGTTTTACTATAAAGACAGTAAAAGAATTTTTTAGGATGTATGCTTCTTCAGAAAGCTTTTCTAAAATATCCTTCTTTCTTTTATTGAAATATTTAACTTTAATGTAGAGTAAAATACAGATGTATTACTAATTAATTTAAATTCAACAGTAATTAAGAAAATGAAATTTACACATAATTCTCTCTCTCTTTCTCTCTCTCTCTCTCTCTCTCTCTCTCTCTCTCTCTCTCTCATATAATTCACGTTTCCAACATATAAACACATATAAAGTATTCCTTGGGAAACAAATTCAAATAATATTATAATAAAATGCTTTTAATTGATTCATACATTTATTACAATATAAGATTTATTAAATATTAAATAAATAAGGGCAAATTATCAAGGAAATAAAACGTTGCTATAACTGCTTTCGAAAGACATAAGTCACAATTTCCGGAAGCAGCAGAAAAGGGCAGTATCGATCCCTCGCATTGGGTCGGGAAAATACAAACGGGGTCGACATTGAGCAACTAACAAGGGGAAAGGCATCAACTCCCCGAAAAGCTCTAATATGTCTCATGAGTTTTCCACGGGGCACGTGAACGTAATTACGAACATCCCTATCGAAATAAGTTACAAAAACGCGAGACAAAGCTATTCTTGTAAATGTATTAGTTATAAATACATATATATGTTAAATTTTATTAAGTAAAATTAGTGTGTGTCGTTAGGGCATGTAATATAATTTAATAAAAGTAATATCACAATTAATCCTTATACAAATATATATTACATATTTAAAATAAAATAAAATAGAAATAGGTGTAACATGCTTCTTTTTCCTGGTTTAGTATTTTATAAAATTTTATTTTTCTAAATCTTAATTACGTCAACTTTTCGTAAGCACACATATTTTTACTTACTCCGTAGGCACTTTGGGTTTTTATCTAGCTCAATTTTTTAAATTATATTACATTCTGAGCTTTCAAAAAAAAAATCTAGAAAAATTTATGATTAGTTTTCAACATTTCTGCTATATTCGCCATATAGTTATTTAACTCAAACGTCTAAAATCTTTATTTAACAAAAATTGAAATTTGTGCCAGGAAATTTGAGAGTGAAATTTCACCTCAAGTAGAAAAACTCAAATGTGCCTACGAAAGATTGATAATGCTGAATGTACAAAATTTTAGTCAATGATCTAAATGTCGGCGTTTCTGCGTGTGTGAGATAAGTAAAAGTGTGGCAATAGGTATGGCGATTGGTTTCACGTGCTTCGTTCTCCGAAACGACTGGTATCCCGAGTTCAGGAAGGACATCGGCCCGGTTTTCACTAATCGTGCGTGCGGTGAGCACGTAGAGTCGAAATTCAAAGAGAGGGCATACCATTTACAATCGAATCATAAAAAAGGAGAAGGGAACGAATGACGAACAAACGGATCCGCGATGTGCAGGAAAGATTCCCCGCTCTTCGGGGTCGTTACCCCTTTTCGGATTTAGGTCGCCGCCCCAAGGGAGCTCAACTTCCGTGTCGTCGATGGGAAAATTCGTTTGGTTATAATGGTTATATGAACGCGCGTCCCCGATTTTTCATGATTCTCCCACACGAACAAGATGGCGGCTTATAATCGTGAGAACTATTATGACTTTTCTGCTATGGGGCTTTAATTCATGACTCATGAGGATATTAGTCATATCTAGCAGGGACAATCGAATATGTTCGAAAACTATCAAATAGCAATTAGGTTTTGTCAATGACATTGTCAATAAAATCTAAGTGAATTCGAGTATTAAAAGTTGATGACGTTCTTCTTCTGAAATTCTTTTGTTCTCTCTCTCTCTCTCTCTCTCTCTCTCTCTCTCTATCTATCTCTCTATCTCTCTCTATCTCACTTTCTTCCTCCTTAATATACTTATACTTTTTAATTCGTTTTACTGGCATATTTTAGTCATTCTTTCCTATAGTTTTGGTGATATTATTCATTCGTACTTAATTCCCATCGTAGAATCTCGCATGACCTAGATATGATCTTGTTATTGTTCGCGTGTGTTTAGAGCATATCCAGCACACGATAATAAATCGCGTACACGTAGATAGGAACACGACTGGCGTAATACACGTGCAAGTGCCTGTGAAACTAGAGAAGATCTTGTTAGCCATTCAGCTGTACCTGACACGCCCATTCATCCCCCTCACCAATACCTTTGCAAGAAAGTTCCTCGTAGAGTACTTCCGGGTTAGAAACTAACTTAGTGCGAACCGTTGAGGAATCAAAAATAACCGTCTTACTTATATATATATTTCTCATATTCTCCATTCTCATAAAATTGTGGTAAATTTATTATATATTCCTGCAAGAAACACCACATACAATGAGATTAGCAGACATTTTCTCTGTGAAATTAAATTTATTTAATTAGAAACGAAAGAATAATATATAATACTTTGTATATATGTTTTCTAGTTTCAGCTTATAATATTAATGTATCATTTTATATTTTATAAACGATTAAACAAATAATTCCCCTATTTTTGAGGCATACGAATTTTATTTTTTATAATATAATTTCACCATCTCTTCATTACTTTAATAAATTATTCTATACTAAACTGTTATTTTTTCCATATGCTTTATGTTATCTCACGCTGTTAAATGATATTTTTTTCTCGAGAACCCGAATTATATATTTTTTTGGCATGTCGTATTGTATCACTGAAACTTTGTTACATCTATCGTCGCTCAAATAGCAAAGGGTTTTGTCGAAAAAAGGTTTAAATTATCTATTGTTTGGGAAGTCGGGGTGCCTTGGAAACTTAGGCCCGAAAACGAAAGGAAAACGAAACGTATCTGCAACACTATACTAAAGTGCTGTTAACTTAAAGGTTCAAATACGCATTCATACACGCACGCATGTGTACACACGTACACACACTCGACCAATCCCAGGCATGTCGGCTTCTAGGAATTCATAGGCGTAGGATTAGCTCTAAAGTAGATCTTTAGACAACCGATCTGCACAGATTTTTTTCAAAGATATTTGTGAAATTATATGTGAGATATTAGTTTATTACTCGAAATATAATAATTCTTTTTATGCAAGATAGTTTGACAGAAAGTGAAATAAAGATTAAAAATAATAAAAGTTTCTCTATCATAACAACAGCTTTTCTAAAATTATTTTAAAATATTGCCAAGTTTTTGGCAAGCCAAATGTTTATCCAATTCATTAACAGCAAGTAATCTTAACAATTATTAAATATTTCTAAATATTGTTATTGAGAAATTGATAGATATAATTGTAAATGTGACATAATTTACATTTCAATAGAATTTATATATTAAAAAGAACTTTCTTTTTCTTAAATTTTTTCGTAAATCGTAAAAAATATCAAAATATGTAATTACAATTCGAAAAAGTTTTCGGTTCGTGGATTGCAAAATTGGATGTGTATATAAATTCAGTCTGAAATATTTAGATATTTATTAAAATCTACTTTGACCGAAAATAGGTTTATTTCTCTCAATTAATTCAAAATATATTTTTAAGTATCTGTACGAGTAAAATAATTTATATTTAAAAAATGTTATTAGGTTGTATGGAATTTTTAATGTAATATTACATTTAGATTTCAAGTTCTTTATTGAAAAATTATAATACTTAGGAAACTTTTTTCGTTCACAAAATCTGTCATAACTATTATAAAGAGTATGACAATTTTTAATCTGCGTACAATTTAGAAAGCGATATTTGCATTATGTATAAAAATGTTTCTTTATCCCATTTTAATTTATAAATGTTATTTATTATTATATGATGTTTAAGTCAGACTTGCAGTGAAAAATCGATTTCTCTCACTTTGTGTTAATTTACAATTATAAAAATTGCATTGCTCTATATATAAAAAAGCAATCATTTTCAATTTTACCGCATTGTATAAATAGTATAGTACTTTTTACTTGATTTATTGTCGCAAAAAGTTACCACTCTACCTAAATATTATCATATTAAGAATATTGTGTAGATACGTATATACTATTACATAATATATACTAGTACATAAATATTGGATTTTAATGTATAAAATTATTCTCTCTTAATTTTAACTGTCCTTCAGCAAGTCAGAGTTAGGCCAAAAACTTTTGAATCTCACTTAATTTTGCATTTATTATTACGTTCTGACTAGGATTATACTACCGGAAACGAAACCTGCGTTTTTCGCATCGAGTTTTCGTGAAAAAAATGTGAGGAGCTGATGGAAGGAAAAAGGAGAATCGAAGAGAAGAAGGGATACGCAAGGGTGGGATGTATCTGGCAGCGGGAAAGAATTTTTTTCATGATTCGAACGTTGTGGCAGAGCAGAAGCTGAGAGAAAAAGGTAGACAAGTGAGAAGGTAAGAGAGACAGAGGAGTTAAAGTTTAGGAAAAAAGGAGAAATAAATAAAACCACTCTCCTCGGTGACGTTTCCCGCGGGGTGGTCAGATGGAGGGTGCGTTAGCCCGCGCTTTTTCGGCACGAGCTACCTCGCAAGTTCTAATTGGTCGATGGGTAGGCAGCCATCTTCCAAATGGGCGTAGCCGATGGTTAATGCGGGGTGACTCACCCTGCATACCGAAAAGTGCCTATGCCTCTCGTCCAGCAACCCCCTCTTGTTTCCATCGGCCCTCTCGCTCCGTCTATTTGTCTCTATCTAAACCTTCCCTTCGTGAATAACGCCCTTTCCTTTTCCATGCTTATCTTTCTCTTTCCGTTCTTCTTGATTTTGCTAACATTTTGATCTCTATCCAATTTAACTGATATTTATCTTTATCCATTTTCTTAAGACGCCCCGATCTATTTTCAATTGTTTTAGATTCCGTGTTTTCATTTAATTAAATTTTAATCTCACTTCTCCTTTTTCTATTTTCCATGATTCGATTTTTATTATAGCCCCGATTAGAAATAAAGATAATTCTTCCCACCACACAGATATATACTTTTTACTATTTCACATTATTGTGAATAGTAAAATATTTTATTAGTAAAGTTTTTAATTTATTATCTATGTTACAGATTTGTCGAAAAATATTTTTCCTTTTTTTTCTCATTATATTACATTATCAAGAAATTCTCAAATCACTTAATGTTTTCTTATAACGTATATGGCTTCTTACAAATACAAATTTATTATAGCTTTAGACTTTTTAAATAATATTTTATTACTTCGAGATTTTATTTTTGCCTATCTGATAGAAGTGTTTCGCGAGTATACTTTTCCAAATATTTTTTTTTCTTTTTAGTTTCTTTCTTATTATATTAAATTTTGCTCTCATTACTTGCTCTTACATTTCCTCACTTCACCTAGTTTCTCTTAACTGTTCTTCCAATTAATCATGCTGTATTGTCCAACTTTTCATCAATATTTCGGTACTTTCGCTTATTGTGATTCAGCGCTTTTCCCTTTCTCCCTCGACGTCTCCTTTATTATCCTTGTTCTTCATCTATTTCACTCGATTCCACTACTTTCCGTCCCCTGCTATCTCCTGCTACCCTCCTTCGGCGTTCACGCTGTGCTCACTCCCTGAGACTTTCACGGTCGCCACCACCCTTGGAACATCTACCGTGATCGAAGCGAAGGAAGGATGGAGGGAAGGTCGCATACCCAGAACAACTTTCCCTCGCCGATTTCCAGCACGTGGATAGGGAAGGGAGAGCTGGCTTACTACACCACCGAGTCTCGCTACTGTTGACTACATCCGAGTTTTTCTATGTAGATACGCCGTTTGCTTTCTCTTATTTTCGGGCAAATATTTTCCGGGATAATAATTTCAGGAGGGATACATACAGTTCTTATTTGTTTACGCTGGTATTGATCGCATGCCACTTCTGTTTATTAATTAAGACTCGCTTTTGCGAATAATATATTAGGATTAAATAAAATAAAAAAAATAAAGCAGAATTACATCAAGAATTATCTTCTGGTAATATCTAATATTCTGTTCCCTATTTGTTATTTATATTCATTTCGCATTAATGCAATGCGTAATATAAAGAAAAACATATAATTAAATCGTACTTCTCGCAATCTTCTGGAGTTAATGGTGAATTTATTGTACTTACTTAATTATTATAACAGAATGAAGTTTTTATTTTAATTAAAATAATTCAAATGTGTGCAGAGACGTAGCGTAAAGCAAATTAAATTTTTTGATATTTCTGACAAAGAGATTTATCAAAAATGTCAAACAATTAAGTTTTCTTTATGTTACACATGTGCAAATTTGAATTATTCTTATTAAAATATATTTTATATTCATTCCTTTTTATATAAATTATGTTATTTTGGTTTCTTGCAATTAAAATTAGTGCTTGTATTATAATGAAGATGTCATAAATTAAATGAGTCTTACTATTGTCAGTAACTGTTTTATAAATTTTTGCGTCAACTCCGAAAGGATATATATACACGCATTTATGGAACGTACAAATTGCACTCTGAACGCATCGTAGCGTAAATTGCATTATCCCTTGGCGAGGCGGCGTCGCTCCACCACGAGGCAGTATCTCACCAATACGGCATCAAACATGTACATACACCGCACACGATGCACAGCATGCGTGTGCAGAATACATGCAGTGCATTGCCCTCCCCTCTTTCCCACTACGAGTGCATCCGCCAATGGATGGAGGCAGCGGATGAGCGATGCATTCGGAATGTCTTCTCGGAACATTACGATCAATTCCTAACGACTGCATAACATAATTGTTACATCATGCATATATTGTTATATATGCATAAGTATAGATTGATTATAATATTTGTAAATGGGAAACGAATTTTACATTTACACGATTTTATTAAGAAGTATTTCTTATACAAAAACTCGATTTAATTTAGTTAAATGAATTTATTACGTTGCATATTTTTCAAGAAAGGGAAAAAAGAACAATTCAATTTAAAGATAGATTTTTGTTACAATTTAATTAATATGAAAGAAATTACATGTATAATTTTAATTACATTTGAGAGAATTGATATCTAAAATGTGAAAAAAAAAAGAACGAAAGTAAATAATTACGTCACGCATATGAACAAATTTAATTCGCGATTTTATACAATATATAATCTCGAACTGTGGATAAAATGAAATTATTACTTTCTATCCGTCTCTACGATCTACATCAATAGCACGTAAAGGAATAGAGTTATAAAAGTTCTATGGGCAATCGATAGCGTCCTCGAATACATTAGCTCTCATTTCTTAGAAAGCGAAACAGCAACTTTCGCACAATAATGAAGCGGTGAAAGGCATAATAAGACAGTACATAAAACAAAAATAACTCAAGCCCTTTGTCATTTATCTCTACGTAGATAATAGATAATAGATGATAGATGATAGAGACGATTCTACAGCCGAGACACCAACCTACACGTGGCTCATACCCGACACTGCTATAAAGTGCATTATCCCCCTTCTATCCCCACTATGCGCATCATCTCCCTCTCCCGATGCAGCCCCTCCAATGACCATGAAAGCACCACCATCGCTATCGTTGCACGGCGCTTGTTGGCTCCCCTCGCAATCCCGACAACGACGAGTTGCATGCGACATGCAATTTACCGATGCACGCCGTCGATTCGAGGACAAAAGAGGGGACCGCCGCGAGGGCGCCTCCCTTACTCACTCCCTCTTTTCCAAGCACACCGACGAACGGCTTCCGGGGAACTAGAAGATTATGTCCGTGTCCTCACTGTGTAGCTTTCACCAATCCGACGACGCGCTACAATAATAATTCGACGCGTGTGCGCATCATGTTGCGTCAATCCGGCATTAGGTGCATTTTCTGCATTTGGTGTCATTAACCTCGATCAAAATCAGTAATAATATATTTTGCATCGTGAATTATGGGGGACTAAATGATATTTTTTATCAGGTTTTTAATCACACAATAATACTAGAAAAATATTAGACTGTGACATTATACACATTTTTTTACTTTCTAATGTACACAAACTATGAGTAGATATATAGGATCGTTTTTGTGAAGTAATAGGACTAATAGATACTAAAGGAAAGAAAGAGGACCAAGATAAACACACACCAAAAAAAAAATCAAAAAAGATATTATATAAAAATAAAATTAAATAAAATCTTATTTTAAAACGTATAGAACATTTCGGCTAACTGAATTTTCTTTAGCCGAAATGAATAAACAATGTATAAAATAGAGCCGAAAATAAATAAAATTAAAATTATAAAATTATAAAGAGGAATTGAAAGACAATGATTAAAGATTACAAGAGTCCAAACAAATGTACACAAAATAATCTAATAAAAATAACAAACATTTTTAAATTCAATTTTATTTAAATATTCTTTCTTTTTCATTGAGTATAAAAAATATATTCAAAAATACACATTTCTGAAAAGATACTGTATTATATATATTATATATAATAGAATCTCATACCTTAATTATGTTTTTAATATATTTTGTCTTAGACATACTTTACTTCCAAAATTAACACAAAATTCACAGTAAGAAAGAACAGCAACAAACCAAATATTTATTATTGATCTTTTTCGATGATACAGCGCATAATTTATGTCCTATAAAACATAATGGTAGTATTTTGAAAAATCATACATAATAAATAAAACTCTTTTAAGTGCAATGATAATTTCATTTACATTATGTTATCAAAATATATGTGTACTATAAAATAACTTTCACACTGAAAAAAAATCTTAAATTTCAATAAATATTTATTTAAATGGTACCAACTAAGTATTTATTAAATATAAGAATATATTTATTTGGTACAAAAAAACATTAATTTGATTTAGCATCTCTTCTTTTTATTAAGTAAATGTTTAGTTGGCAGTATTAAAACAAATATTTATTTAAATTTAGGCTTTTTTTCAGTGTATTAATAAGTATACACTCAAAAAACCAAAGTGAACTTTTAAAATTTATTATATGAAAGTTTTTTGCTGGCTTTTGTGCCTGAATAATACCTAATAAATAGAATTTTTGCAAGCAATTTTTATTGGATAAGATAACTTTATGGACAATATGATTGGAAACAAGACCGTCTATATAAATATTACAACTTTAAATACAAAGCGCCTTCCCGGTCCGAGTGTTAAGATGTTGAACTACTATCTAATATACATTCAATTAAATTGAATTAATATTTCGTTTATTACAGTTTTTTAAGATTTGGGAGAATTTGGGGGGATTATTTGTTTCAGATTGATTGTGTGAATCCGATAATTTCATCGGCTCTCAATTTATTTCTGAAATATTAATTCAATTTAATTGAATGTATATTAGATAGTAGTTGAACATCTTAACACTCGGACCGGGAAGGCGCTTTGTATTTAAAGTTGTAATAACTTTATGGATAAAAGAATCACACACGACAATTTATATGAATCATTTAAATATTTTGCCACAATTTTTGTATCTAAGTTTTTTATCATTGCACTTTCTACATTTATTGTCTTAGCTCTTTTCTCTCTCTAAAGCATTGGTCTTTTTCGACCGATTTTATACATTGGAAACGTAAATAAATGCAACTAAGTAATAAATCCGTTGGAAATATTTAATTGCAATAATTTCTAAATTTTCAGTTTGCATCTTTTTAACTTCGTGGCTTTGATTATTTGATAATACAACAAGATTTTAGCAAGAATTCATAGTAAAGTAACGTTTGCGATCGCGAATTTTAGGCCGCCATTCTTACGCTGTATCCATAACTGGCGCCCCAATCTGCCCCTTTGCTTTCCATATGCACAGAAGCGCATATACATGCATTCGCATAGAAAATTGCCGAATATACCTCCATAATCACGGCACATTTTAAATTTGCTTTTTTATCGGTTATTGTATCAATTGCACATGGCACATTTATTCCAAGTTCTAACATATGATTAAGAAAAATATACGGTCTTCCATATATACAAGTCTTGATAATATGCACGAATTATACAAGAAAAATTATCAAAAGTAATTGAAATTTAAAACTATATAATCAATAAAACGTTACGTAATTCAAGATACACATCCATCCGTTTTTATCTCATATAGTACATTAAATCTTCAAGAAATAAAGAGAGCAAGAAAGAAAGAAGGAAAAATTCGCGAAAAATTAAAAGAGACTTCAGAGAACCAGATCATTATTAAATAATAGTAATTTAATATATCTCATAAAATTTTCAATAAAAATATTTATCCGTTCTTTTAATAGCCTGCATTACGAACGTGGGTATAGATGTTGAATAGCGTATTTGTTTAAAATGTGAAATCAATCCTTTGCTCGCACGCAAAATCAAAAAACGTTAACTGTCGGAATCGCAAATTGCCTTCATCATGCGATTATGTCCTTTTAACACGGCGCGACCACAGAATAGATTACAAAAGTCTAGCCATTCTCCATCTGGTATAGGACATTTAGGAAAGGTGGCTAGGATCAACGGCTATAGGATGCAACGGTCGAGCCCAAGGAGAATTCAAATGGATGCAATAAAAGTTCGAATTAAGAGGCATTAGCAACGCGAGTCGCACGCAAGAAAAGATTAACTGTCTAAAGATAGAAAAGCGTTGTCGCAAAAACGTTGAATTAATATATCCCTTTCGCATGTATGAGTAATAAAACCTTAGGACAAGGATTTAAAATGTTGGCTAATAAAGATGCCTCTCCAAAGTGAGATAAAGAAACATATCGCTATTCAGATATCACTGTTTCAGAAGGGTGAAATAATGTCTAAATTTAAATATAAACAATAATAATAAAAAATATTAATTATGACTATCCATAGCAATAAAAATACATTTAAAAATATTAATAAATGTTATACTTATATTTACGTACGTAGGTTATTCTGTGACATTTTTGTTTTATTGATTACTAATGTCGACTCGAATATAAAACACATTTTATTGCAATTATAAAAAAAATATAATAATTACAAAATATAGTCAAGAACTAACGAAAAATAGTAGCATTTATATTTTTATAAATCGCTTGAAACGTTTTTTTTTTTTTTCGGATTTAGATATTTAACTTTAGGTACAATATTTATGTACGTCAAATGCTATTTGCTTATGTGAAAACATTATATAATGCGGCAATAAAAAAAATTTATTGAAAAAAATCAAGAAAGAAACTTCTTTGCAAAGTGCAACGACCGCTAAATAAAACTCTAATAAAACTTGGAAGGTAGTTCGTGTTTTCGCGGATCCTTCCTCATCCTCGGATGAGTGCCCTCACAGTAGTTGAAGACAAGGTGGCGGTACCTTCGCTCGTAGAAAAAGGGCGAAGTAAAAAAAAGGATAGAGAAGCGAAGCGAGGCATAAAAGCGCAAGCGAGAGAGAAAAAGAAAAATAGAGAATAGAAGAGAGAGAGAGAGAGAGAGAGAGAGAGAGAGAGAGAGAGAGAGAAGGAGATAGAATTAGGTCCTTCAAAAAGGGAACTCCCGGCAGCCTCTCTGAATATTGTCATCGCGGGATCCATCCGTGAGATCCGCTTCTTTTGTGCACCGCCAACTTTTTTCTTCCGATTTCACGGCGGCATAATGGATTCCCCGATCCTTTGGATGCGCTCGTTACCACGGCATTCGTAACGGCCGCAGCTGCCCGGCTAGAACGCGATAGCGCAATATGTATATATAAATACATAGATTGTCGGTCATGTATCTATTACTTTGGCATACATGAAGCGTCGAATTGACGGTTGCGTGTTAATAATCTTCATTGTGAGAAAATTAAACGCCACTACAATAAGAATTAAATTCTGTCTTTTTTTAAAGAAAAATTTATAATTTTGTTCTCTCGCTATATAAAATCCATTTAAAAGTTGGAATCGATTACATAAATGCTATACGATCCTCTCCATTTCAAGAAAAATAAGTACATTTAATCAAAAATTGTCTTTTCAATTATACCCATTTTTGTTATATTCGAAACGAAACTTATTTTGAAACTTTAAAAACATAATAATCAAAGTAGAGATATATTTATGCATAATAAAAATAAAAATACATTATACTTAAATGTGATAAGTAAAGCATGAAAATTTTTATTTTGTATAATTTATTTTTTTTAATTTACAATGGAAATCAGTAATGTTATCTTGTTGTGACAACTTCTTCGTTAAATTAATAGTTACTATAGCAATTGTTTTCTATACGCAAACACAAATTGTGTATTGATATTTGAATATCTTTAATATTACAAGTTACAATTTAATCTGTGAATACTTCAATCCTCAAATACAAAGTACTACAATTATACCTGTGACATGAAATCGCAATGCTTATAAAAGTTTTAAAAAAATTAAATATAAGTGAGTTTTGCAAAAATTGATAGGTTTATTTTAACGTGATCTTCGTAAAATGACGAAACTCAAGGTAGGGCGACTTCCATCATAAATAATGTATAATACGTTCCTGATGCGTACGAAAAGAGGGAAACGCATCGACATGCGTGCTATGGCATATTTTGCTAGGGCTAGATCCGCTAGAGAAATAGGCAGGGACACGATGGTCGTTTAGGAAAAAGGGGTGTAGGAGAGAGAGAGAAAGAAGGAAACCGAGGCAATGCCAGCTGCGCTACTATAACATAGCCTAAGCACAGGAGCCTACCACCAATAGAAGCCAACTGTTCATTAGTCTGTTGGTACAGGCTGTTCCAAATTGTCCCCGTCGTTGAGTCTGCGAGGATGTGCTTAAGTCATTCTGCGTTTAAAAGTCCTAGAAATGCTCGCGTACCGATCATTTTGCGGTAAAACCAAGTTTCGAGGTGACGTAAAGAAGCTAGTCTCTTAAAACATTTGCGGTTGTGCTGCACGCCACTACAAATTGTCCTCGAAACGATTAAGGTTCATCATCGATAGCATTGTGCCAGGGTGACTCCTGTCTCGTTGAACATTGATACATTTTTAAATGCTCCCCCTTAAAACAATGATTTGAACAATATTCGTAAAAAGTATATAATTTTTCAACAATCACAATAAGAAATGAGATTTGTTTCATGAAGATCATGAAGGTCATGAAGAAAAAAATAATTGTTTGAACAAAAGTATATCCGTTATT
>NW_017305179.1:1788353-1791808 GCF_001594115.1 Trachymyrmex septentrionalis
TTAGTAGATAGATAAAATTATAAAAAAGAAATAAGAAAAATATAAAGTCTTGGTCATGAAGAAAAAAATAATTGTTTGAACAAAAGTATATCCGTTATTTATGAATGAAGATTGCGTTCGAATAAAAACATATTTGAATAATTTACGCGCGAATATAAGATAAAAAATCGACAAAATAAAAAAATTATTCATTTATCATAGTAATTTTGAAGCATTCTTTTGATATAATTACAAGTAATCCAGAGATTTATTCTCAACGCTTTCAAAAATAACAAATTTATCAGTAAAATTTTAACTCGTGGATTTATTTATGTATTTATCGCTGTAGACTGCAAAATAAAAAATATTCCTCTCTATCGATTGTCATCATAAATATTTTACATAAATAGGTCGCATCAGATAATTGAAAACCGTTCCCGATGTGAGTAAGCTCAGATTGATTTCTTTCAATATTTAATGTCTTGCTTGCGATGAAGTGAAAGTTAAGAGATGATCTCAATATATGAAATAGAAGTCTAATGGATTGGCTTCTTTCTTCACTGCAGCCGGAACGAAAAGCGTTATTAGCGCGACAATGCGAATGCGAGCTTGTGCTAAAAAAGCCTCTAGCGACAGATGCGAGACAAAATTGCGTTCCTTCGAAACTACTATAGAAACGGCAGCTGCTTCGCTGGCAAGTCAGAAATCTCCTAAACCCTGTCTTATCGATTGCTACAGCACTCTGATAATTTATTTTACAGTTAAAAAATACAAAAAGCTGTACTTCAAAGAATTGAAATTATTTATTTTAGTTACAAATTCTTAATATTACGGTACAATGCTATAAGAGTGAATAATTATTTAATCTATTGTTTATGCATCTCAATACAAAATGAATACGTTTTTATCCAAACATAAAATAATTATTTAAGAGCTATTATGATTAAAGGTGAATTTGAAAATTATTAAATATTATAATTATGAAATAATACGAGACACTTATTAGGTTAGCTCATTTAAAAAGATGTTTTACCGATCGGTACATTAAAGTTGAACGATATGAATTCTCTTTTGTGAAAAATTAATAATCAATAATACAATCTTATCATATTTTTTTGCAAAACTATATACATAATCCTCAAGCAATGCCTAATAAAGATACTGTGTATATGATATTGTCACAAGTAAAGTTTTTCACCACATTAACATCTTTCTAATAGGATGGCTGATTGAGCATCAGATTATTAAATTGCTCGTCAATTAAACTTATGTATTACTACAGCAGTTTAATTGCGTTTGTAAGTCCGAAAAACCAATTCGGTGCGCAGTTCAAATGACTACATATTTAGTAGGTATATAAATTCACATGGAAATTATTTAAGCATCCAAGATCCAGCTTCGATTGTTGTAGGCTTTAAACTCTTATTTATTGTGTATTCACATACGGTCCTAATAAATCGTTTATTACTTTTACTGAAGAAATTGGAATGTAGCAAGATTATATACGAATGACTTTTACATAAATGAGTTGCCCAATAATAATAAACTAATTAAAATTCAGTGCTTAAAATTATATTATTTGTGACTTTTTTTAAAACAATGCAAGAATTCGATACAGCCTGCGTGTGTATAATATTTACATTAGAAGTTATTAGAAATCAACGAGCCGTTTTTTTTAAATTAAGGTACAAATAGAAATTGCCATCCATACTGCTTTTCGTTTGGATGGCTATCGGAAGACAGTTTTCCGAAAATTTTCTCCTTTTCCCAAATCTCCTCCCTAGATGCATTCTGCCGAGAGCAGCCGACCCATCGTGGGGGCAGATTGCACTCTTTGGCAGACCCGACTGTGGAAACATTTGCCACATGGCGCAGCTGCATAACCCACGAGACCGCGTTGCCTGTTTTCAATTCGTTTTCCGTTGAATTTTCCCTTTCATTCGATCGACACGGCGAAGACAGAGGATCGAGATACCACTGGTGATACCATGCCCTTCGAAAGTTGAAACACGAAAACAACTCGACAAGTAAACAGACAAACGAGTACCACATGTTTTGAAAAATTATTTCAAAGGAAACGAATTTGCTTAGTCAATCCTCTCGTACACGAATGCATTGTCCCGTCTGATAATTAAATTTTGATTTACCGTTTTTTCCAATATGTTATTTCTACTTCGGGATGACTCTTCCTCTGCGCGATTTATCGATGGTCATTTGTTAATTTTCTCATATACAAAAATTTGCATAATTTCTATTATATTAAACAAACATTCTACAAAAAGTTTCAAATTTCATACCATCCGCTAAAAAAATACAAATGACAGTATGACTGTTCTATGTGCAATGTTATAATATAATACGTTAATTTATAAATATGTTTACTGCCGTAAATATGTACAATAAGAATTGAACTAAATAGCGTTTAACTGATATTATTTTATAAGACATGCGCTATAAATGTAGTTGTTTGCTCATGTTTTACTCACATTTGAATCATCCTCGATAAAATTTCTCAAGCCGTTTCTATAAGTAACTATATAGGTCAAATGTAATTGTTATGAATTCAGAGGAACATAAAGACAAAAATTAGGAAAATTAGAAACTAGAAATTTTTTGGTTCTCTCATAAGTGTGTGTGTGTGTGTGTGTGTGTATGTGTGTATTTCACCAATAATAATATTTTATAATATCCAAATACTAAACAGAGATAAAGAACAATTCAATAGTAACTGAAAGGATGACTGCACAGTAAGATCTTAACAAAACCATAGATCGGAGCTTAACACACTGCGGATACATTCACAAACATTTATATTTCATGAACACTCGTACACATTTTTGCGAGGGATAGTATAATAACGTACAAGAAAGAAAAAGTAGAACATTTAAAAAAAGTAGAATATAATTTGAAAACAAGGACAAAAGTGGGGGAAAAACACCGAGAGAACGTGTGCCATGTAATGATGTAATATCAGTTCGCTGGCATTGGAGTTGAAGAAATTTTTTCTGAAAAAAAAAAAAAAAAAAAACTTCATTAGTATTTGTTTTTCTAGCTTCCCCGCATTTTTCGGATAACACGACATTATGACGTTTGTGAATCGTAATGCGGACGGTGTCGTTGACGTCACAGTAATTAAACCGCGGTCGCTGGCGGCTCGCGTTCTCGCTTCTCGCTAATTAATCGTAATTTATTAACGACATCTTTGCTCGGCGTTCGAGTACAGGCAGGTGAATAGAAACAACATGGGCGCGGTTTCTTCCTTTTTTCGTCCTCTTCCATGGCTTCGAGCATAGTACCCTGACCCTGGGCACACGGCCAGCTGTCTCACTCCACCCCTTTTGTAAGAGGCACACACTCTAAGAGTGGGATTTGTCTATCCCTGCGCAGGCAAAGGAGGAAAGAGAAAGAAAGAAAGAAAGAAAGGAAGAAGGGGGAGAGCGAGAGAGAGAGAGAGAGAGAGAGAGAGAGAGAGAGAG
>NW_017305179.1:1796051-1804115 GCF_001594115.1 Trachymyrmex septentrionalis
TTTTATCGCTAACTTTTATCGCGAATTAATTTAAAAGTACAAGTTTTGTGATTAAAGTGATAAAAGAGATTTAACAATTTAAACGACTCATACGATCGTGTTGGTGATAAACGGATAAATAGTGACGTGTAGACTAATGTAAAAAAAAATGTTTTTCAATAGCACTACGTACGTATTTGAATCTCTTTGGCTTTATTTATTTCGTTGGGACGAGATTGGAACTTTCCGAATAACCGACGTAAAGTTCGTGCGACGTGCGAATTTATGGTTTGTGCAGAATTAGGATATCACCGTGAACGCGCGCGAAACTGACGTTATATCTCGCACGACCACTCATTTCCTCCATTCATGAACAACGAACACGAGATTATGTTTGAGAATAGCTGTATCACCAATTTCGGTTTCCGCCGAAAAAAAGAGGATTCCTCTCGCAACCACGAAGTTGGAGTGTCCTCGACACGCGGCGCTCAAATTCTCTTCCATTTTACCAAATCACGTCGTGTGCTCCGACTAGCGTTAAAAGATCCGATGAGAGTGTCGAATCCAGAAAAAGTGACGTATCTTATCTCGAAAGTTTATTTCGAAATCAAGCTGCTAAACGACTATCAGTCGTAATATTCCAATTAACTCTGAGAGTAAGCGCACGTTCTGTCATAAAATATATCTTGGCAGCACAATTTATCGACACGATATTGACACAATGTTGGCTCGATATTGGCCCAACGTTAATCAATAATTGCTACTAGAATGTTAATGTTTAACATCTCAAGAATTAGGACGACAAAGTTACACAAAATAATCTTGTTAAATTAAATCGAGAGGATGTATAATATAATACATACGACTATCGCTTCGATGTTTATTTAATTTTGCTTCTGAGTTAAACATCTAGAAAGAAGGAAATTAAAATATTTCGTAAAATTAAAGTAGTTACCATAATTTTGTGTTTAAACAGGGACAGTTTCGTCTCTTTCCACTTTCCTAAAAAGACTTGCAACAAATTCGATTGGATGCACTCACTGGTGTACATTAAAGTGTGCCATCGTACACAAGTTGACATAAAAATATGTGCTTAATAGAAATATGAAAACAGATTAAACATCTCAATACATTTTATAGTGCCGTTATGTAAAATCTGTACTTAGTAATTCGAAATATTTGTATTTTATTTTTACACAGATTATATCAGCGTACAATCGCTTTAATATGCAATAGCGTGTCCAATTAAATTTGCTACTATCCACGTGGTAGCATCGCAAAATGGCGCCAGTTATGAAGCGACAAGGTCACGTTTGTATGCTCGCCTCCGCGATAAGTTGCTGATAATCGCACGCGTCGACCAACCGTTGTCGATTCCGCTCCGATTACGGGTCTGACTCTTCCCGCCAAAACGAAAGCTACGTGCACACTCCGAGGGATTTATCTGGTGAGACGGTTCTCGGAAAGTAGAACGTTCGAATGAACATAGAGTAGCGTTTTCTACTTTACACCTAAAATTTTCGACGATTGCTTTTCAAACAATTATTCCTTCAGATAAAGGAAATTTGGTCAAATTTCTTTTGTACGCCGCGCGTAAACGTTTAAAAAAATATTGATTTAAATCACCTGAACACCAGAAGTAGTTTTTCATTTTAACATACCTGCTTTTTATTACCATATAGGAAATTTCTATTAAAAAATTTAGTAGAATATTACAAACAATCATTGCAAAGCTCCGTATTAATATTCGCCTCGGAATAAGACTTTAATATCTTGGCTTCTGTACATCGATGTTACTTTACGAGACATACGACGCGCAAAAATTGTCTGCCGAGTGGAAGTTAACTATGCGTGACGAAACGTCAGACGGCTGGACGTATCCGTTAATCGCTAGACTGCCGACGACTATAACTAAAAAACGACAATTCTACCCTTCGTTCAAACCTCTAAATATATTGTACTTTAGCTTGATAATTTTCGTAGAAAATATCCCCTATCGAGAAACTAAAAAAAATTAACGCTCACTAACATTTGAAACATTCTCTTTATTGGAAAATATTAATTCTTCTCTATATCAAGAATTTATTTATATACAAAATTAATAACATTGTTATATTTCGCGGACCGGAATTTAAAACAACTAGAGACTAGAAAATTTCTACAGCTTAGATTATACAAAAGACACGCTTTCCCAAGGAACACACCAAGTGAAAAGAAAGTCAAAACGATTGTTTTATTACAAAAATTACAAAATTTGATTATTTATATATTTTAACGTTAAGACTCAAAATAAAGTAATTTTTATTTTTCGTTGACTTATGCGTGTGCGTGTGTGTGCGTGTTCTTTGGATTGGCACGATCCAAAAGAGAGAAAGACGATTCTCTGTGAATAATTTGGAAAAATTCCAACAGAGATAGATATTATAGAATCTGTACTATTTCATATTTTCGCGTCGACTCCTTCTCGTGCCAGCTCTCGTATGATCATCTCGGTATGATCCTGACGGTCCTGACCTAATGTTCCCGACTTATCCCGTCGATCGTGAGAATTTGGACCGGCACTTGACTTGGAGGCTCCGAGTCACGCCCGCACGAGTAGTAGTAGTCGGTCGGTCGGTCGGTCGGTCGGTCGGGTTCTCCCGCAACCGAAGAGAAGAAATGTGGTCAAGGTCGTGAATGGTCGCGCGCGCGCGCGCGTGACGTATGAAACTGCCTCCTTCGCCTCTACCGCCTCCGCCGCCATCGCGACCGCCACCGGTCGTCTTCTCCGAGGTTGAAATTTACATCGCGAATAGTCGCCAACCTCATCCCCTCGGCTCTCCTCCGCCTCGCCCGCCGAAAAATCGGTTAGTCACACTCGTCACGTTCCGCGGCCATGCCTGGTATCCAGATCATAAATTTCATTGACAACTCTGTAGCTCTCGTGCGTTCTCGCGCCCATCTCGGTGGCCATCTCATTACAGCGTGTTAATGCACGCATATGTACGCATCGCATATGTCGAAGCGCCGTTTGAGAGAGCCACGTTTCACCCTTGAACTTCTCCGATGAGAAAACGGCCCAAACTAATCCTCACCGACGCGAAAAAGTCTCTGATGTTGGAAAAAAACTTAAAATTAAACACGTTTTTTTGTTTTTTTTTCGAAGCAACCTTGTGAAGTGAAGGCGATACATTCGATTCTGACTAAACATCATCGAAAGACTAAGATTGTTAAATTTCAATAGAATTCTTATGATATTATTAGATGTAGGATTTTTTGGAAAAATATCTTCCAAAAGCATATGAATTTTTAAACAAATTGTCGGTATGGATAATGTTAACATCACAAAACTTTAATGCATTTTTTTTTCAAATAGAATTAAATATGTATCACTATATATTTTCGTTATTTTCAAGAAAAGAAAATATTGATATTGATTCTAAATTTGTGAAAAATTCTTCTTGAAAAATGTTTCTCTGTCGCTCTACAATTAGCAAGACGGATTAAGTATCAAAAATTTTTGCTTTTCTCGCTGGGCGGTTTTCCTGTACCTATATAATCTTAACTATATAGGGTGATACAATTTTGAATGAGATAACATTTAAATTTCCAATTTTCGAGGTTTAAGTTTGATTTTTTTCCTGTTTGGCGGTTCCCTTTGGTACTTTTCATACAATGAGATCAAGGTTATCAAACTTGAATCTCGAATTCGAATTCAAATCTTATTTCGTTCAGAATTGTGCCATGTTTAAAATTTGTATCACCTTATCCTATATATAGAGCGTGCGGAGGGCTACTTAGAAATGAGCTACAGGAAGGAGAGCCGAGAGCCTCTTGGATTCGTGGCGAACGCTTTCTCTCTCTCTCTCTCTCTCTTCCTCTCCCTCTATATTTCGTTAGCAATACGGTCGTTGCTTCTGCAGCGTAAGGGCCGATCCTTGGATACAATGCCGCGCGAAGAACGTTACCGACGAGCCGAGGCCAGAACTAGTTTGGTGAGTTGTTGAGTTAGGTTTTAGGAGAACTCTACTCCAAAGCCGCGGTCTAATCAGGCTTTAGGCTTGCACGACGCTCTGTCTAGCGAATGATTGAGCTGTGTGCTCGTTCACATCGTTTTAGAATTGTTGGTATACCGAAACGCGAATTATAGATACTTGGAATATCCATATATTTTGAAGGATCGGTGCGGCTCTATTAATTAAATATTAATAATAAAATTAGATAATATTCTATTTCAGATATATGAGTGTATATATTTTACAAAATTTTATTTTCAATCCGCATTACATGCACATGTTTATGCATACAATAATCTCGAAGGACAAGAAATAATGTATTATAAAATATAATTCTAAATAACACACGGAATTAGTTAATTAATTAATTAATTAAACAGATTTATTTTTCATATTTATTCGGCCATTTTCTTAAATTCTAACTATCTCAGAATTATTATCCGCAGTACAGTTTTATATTGACATATCAAACATAAAAATATATCCCTTGGACGGATTATTTTTTTTCTTCAACTAATATTGTAAAAATATATTTGATTGTTTACAATAATCCACAAATATCATCTCGTTTATAGTCTCTCTTACTAAAGAATCTTCCGGCAGCGCATGATAATGTTTTCAAGAATTTTCTCAAAGGTTCGCATTTTCCTCAAATTCCACAGACGATGCAGTAACGCGCCATGTCTGCATGTGCGTGCACAGCATGCGTCTTCCTCTTTCACAGCCGGCATTCGTGCACGCCATTCTGTTCAGTACGATCTCGAAGACACGAAGCCTAAAAGTCAGTGCCGAGACTCCAACAGGAAGCTGCCACATTCTTTCATTCTGGCCGCCTCCTATTGCTTTCTTCTTCCCTCGTAATACGCCGGTTTGTATCGGACCGATCAGTCGTTTTATTATATCTTATAATTCTTGCCACGAGATATTTGCTATTTATCAAGAAGGCTCAAAAATCACACTCAAAATAATCTCATACGGAAGATTAAATTAATAGGCTCAATTGAATGAAACAATAATAAAAATCAAAGGGGGCTGAGAACTATCGAAATGATATCGTATGAACCAGATATCTTATATTCTCTATTTATTTTTGCATGTATATATACATATATTTCACCTTTAACGCTGAACGTTTCTCTGCAGTATGCCTTAATTTTGCGAAAGAAAAAAATAATATGTAACGCATATTATATATATTGTGTATTTGGTTAATTTGAAGAAATTAAATTTGGAATTTGATAAAATTTATGTATATTTATACGAGAACTGCCGCAGTTGCTATGATAGAGCGGAACACGGCGGCTGAGCGCGAGGGTTTTACACCCACCGATGCAATTCTCGACAGCTAGAACGAGCAGATGCTCCTAGGAATACATTATTCGCATCCAAAACTGCCTGTACTTAATACACCCCCTTTTCAAACGTCTGTAGGAGACGTCCCATTTGCTCGAGATGTTGCGTACACTCCCTTCCTTCTATCGAAATATATATCTTAAACAGGATCGCCTCATCCCGACTGTAATTTTGCCATTCTATGCCGCTCCGAAATGTACAAGTTGAAAAAAAAAAAAACTCTAAAATATATAATAGTTGATCGAAAAAACTCAAAATATATACATTTATAATATAAACTACGATAAAAATATTTATGTAAGTGGGAGAAATCTGCGAGAAGTGTATGAGCTGTTTATTCTGAATTGGCCATTTAATTCTGCACGTGTCACGTTTTTAAAATTGTTATTAAGATACATCGCGTCAGTTCGTATCCGTGTCCCGTTTGATTACCGCGTCACGCAAAAAAAAAAAACCCATCGTAATTTCCATCGTACCGTAATTCGACGCACCTCGCTTCGAAAATAAGTCGCTTAAATCGCCTCTCGTCTCGCCTGTCCGTAGAAGGTCCTGGATCTCTTAAATGAAAGAGAAAAAGAAAAAAAAAAGGTGCAATGACTCCGTATTATTTCTCGCACCTTTTCACCTAAGCGTATCGCGCGTACGTACGTGTGTTTTTGTATGACCGAATAAACATGTAAAACCGCGCAATCTCTTCCTTTTTTATTTTTTTATAATCGTTGCCCGCGGTGTCCGGCCGGCTTGATTTGTCGCGTGCCTGCTTTGGGCACCACCTGCCCCCGAAAAAAGTTACCTGTTAACAGTGCACCGGTAACCGACACTGATGGGACCTTACGATTTGCCTCTCTTCTTCACACAGGCAGCCTACGGGCGACTGACTCCACCGATCGCAACTCGTACTCGGCAGAGTAGCGGCGATCGTCGTGAACCGAAAGTGCGACAGAGGCGGAAAAGAGAGTGCCAATTATTATAATGAGGATTTTTCCACCGACGACGGGCGCGATAATTATTAACTGTTTTAATCCACGCACCTGATCGATATATATATATATCATTTATTATATCCTCGAAAATAAAAACTTCCCTCTGGAGACCAATGCTCTTCGGTTTCGCGTAGAAAAAATACTGGACTTGAAAAATTCATCATCAACATTTATATGCAGAAAAGTATTTTCTCTAATCAGCGGTTCGCAAGTAAAGGATTCCACTTTGGAATTCAGATTTAATCACTTCTAAATAGCTTCCTCTCTTTCTTTTTCTTTTTCTTTTTTCCTTCTCTTTATGCTCGTCCGTAAAACTTGCGCTTGCATTGCAATGCAACGCGCTTCTCGATGGCAACTTTGCGTATCGTTGTTTCCGCGATGCATAGAAATTGGTACGGGCAACAATTAAGGTGCAACTATGACCGACATAAGCGTTTGTCCATAAAGCTTGCATAATATGTCATCGAGACAGAGCATGCGATATCAACTGGTACAAACTGGTATCGTCCCAGCCAGCTGCGGCATCATCTTCAGATCTGAATAGAACAGCCGAAAGTCTGCTGATACACTACTACTTGTCGCTTTTCTCGTGCGATATGTTTAGAAACCTTTATATCGGTTCCCTCTTACAAATATATACAATAATATCGGTTTCCCTCTTACAAATATATAATACATAAAATGTTCCAAAAGTCCATTACGACGTATCAGGTATTATTTACGACAACTTTTTTCTCCAAGAATATATCGGAACACTTGGACAAAAGTTTATATTTTTTATTTAATCGTAAGCGATCAATTATTATTATTTTATTCTCGATTTAAAAAACAGAATTAGAGCAGAATTTCGTATATTATTTCGGAATTAGAAAATTCGATTTAATTCCAATTTCAGAGATTTCCGTAAGAGAAACACCCACGGCGCATCTGAAAAGAGGAAGGAAGTACTATCTTTAGCTTCATGTAAAAAGACCGCAATAGTGTATCTCTCTTCATTCGCGTCTTTCTTCAATCATTCTCTGCTGTCATAAAGTGACGTTACTCCATGGTATTTATGAAGAAATCTGAAAAATTATAATTATGATTTTTATCGACGATCTTCATTGCTTTAAGCTTAATCTTCCGAGGTCTAGGACTTGAAAGATCCAAGCGAATTTTCAATTTTAAATTGTTCCACCTTAAACTCAGACACAAAAAAAAGAAAATAAAAAACGTTTCGGATTATATCATCGTAAATTGTATTGTTTAATATCGAAAGAGTGTTTTCCTAGAATTTTTTCAGATTTTCTAGAGCATAAAAACTCTTTGAAAAACACAGTCTAGGTTAAACTGAGAAAGCAATGGAAAAAATGTTGATCATGAAGGAAAAAATTTGATAAGAAAAAAATTTGATAAGAGAATATTTTAAGACTCTTTAAAGGACTCTTTTTAGAAATGTTTCTTTCCAGAAACTCATGTTCCAGATGTTCGATCTCTTACTCGTCAACACTCATTCTCTATTTGCTTCTTAGTCTCCCGTTTTCTTTCTTTTTCTCTTATTATATTTATTTTAAGAACTTCTTCATGGCCGTCTCAAATACAGTTTTAACTTTAAATCGCACTTATATTAAGTCATACGATATATTAATTTACAATTCGATTTCTGACTGTGCGTGATTTAATCGCACAAATAACACTGTCTTCTTTTGCTTACTCTTGTTATCTTTGGCAGAAATAATTATTTTCTTCGTAATATATATATATATATATATATA
>NW_017305179.1:1804215-1806949 GCF_001594115.1 Trachymyrmex septentrionalis
TATATATATATATATATTTCATTCTTAATCTCTTTCAACTATTTTCAATATAATTCTACATTTTCTCGATGCATTTACCTTACGTATGTTTTTTTTCCTATTTTTCTTAGAGACTTTACCTAAAAATACATTTCTCGCTCTTTCTCTCTCTCTCTCTCTCTCTCTCTTTCTCCATCTCACTATCATTCACGGTCTTTCTTTCAAAATCTCACTGTCTTTGTCTACGTGACCTCTGCCCGGCTGCTCGGAGACACGTGTTTGTTTTAGATACTCGGCCATTGACTTCTCAAGCGCGCAGCGTCACTGTCGGAGTTTTTGGCGGAACGAAAGCATCTCGCATCGTCGAGATCGAAGCCGCTTCCCGTCCTGCGTTTCTACTCATCGTCGTCCCCACAGCTCAGATTTAACGTTAAACACAGCTGGCCGATTTTGAGTTTCGGTTAAACGAAAACGCGAATGTAGCGAACTTCATTGAATTTTATTAAATTCTCGACCTGACTCTTCCACATCACCGTTTCAATTTTCACGTATACGCGAATGTCGACGGAGAAGACTTCATTTGAATTCCCGCAAATTTGGATATTTTAAAATTTATCGAGAAATCGAAATAGCATTTCAACATCACACAACAACCGCCACGGCCGAGTATCCCGTTAATTTCTATAAATACGACGAGATCTGTCAATTAACATCCAGAGTAACGTCAATAAATTCTGAGCTGATAACGTAACCTGAGACTTCATAATGAGAGACAGTCTTTCACGTTTCTTACCTTTTCTTTACTTCGCCAGAATTGATTCTCTACAAGAAGTTTTTTCTAGTTTTCTATTTTTTTTTTCCTAATCAAAATTTTGAAAGAGAGAGAGAGAGAGGAAGAGAGGACGCGTATTGAAAATGTTAAGAGAAATCCCATCGTTGTTAATATAAAAGATTGAGTGACCGTTGTGTACGGAGAATGTAAGTGGACAGCGAAACCTCGTTTCTCGGTCGGTTTTAACTGGACTAACGTCGGTTTGACAGAAATTTCATTTAAGGCTTAATGATCGCGGTATTGAATATAAGGAGGGACGAAAGCTCGCGATAAATGATAACGGTTACGGGGTTAAGGGCGAAAGAAAGGTGGAGCGCACAATGTCTGGCCCACGTGCGCATAATTGTCAGGTACACGCGGAGAGAAACCCGGGTCTTTCGACAGGTGTCAATGAACCGGTCAACGACGTATCCGACGTCGGAGGATAAGCGACGAAGAGAAGACGATAGCCCGGGCCGAGGGAGAATAGGCGGGAAAAAAATACGAGCAAGCCTCGTTCGCACCTGCCTCGATCGTGCGAGCCGAGCTCACGGTGATTTCACATTTCGTGGTTCGCGAGGCAGACATGCCCTCCAAATGCGGCACGAAAACCGATTTTCCACACACGGGAAAAAAGGCGCTTAAAGTCTTGACGACACACCACCGAGCCGCGGCCCGATTACGGAGGAATAACTCGCGTTACAATGAAGTGGAAAAATCTGAAACGTTCTAAAGAGAAGTGAAAGAATTCAATGATGAATTAAGTGAAATTAAATTATGCTTTTAATTACCCTGATGAAAATTAATACGAGGGTTACATTCGATTCCTAACTATATTATTAATTGGTGATTAATAATATACGAGTAGTTAATGATAATAAGCTAAAACATACATTTAACGTGTAAAGAAATATCGTGGTCTAATAGATATGCAGAAAAAAATGTTTATTGCGGAGATCCATTCATAATTCAAACATAATGCACTTGCACGATAGAATCTATCGCTCATTTTGGGAAGCAGCGCTCTTTCTTCATGCACATTTTGCGATTTCACGGAAAGAGGGAGACGAGAAGAAAGAATTATATTCTGTGACTAAAATATTCGGGAAAATTAGGATTTTGTGGAATTTTACGTTTTTTAGACGTAAAATGGATCTCTCTATCTGGACCAAAGGAACAATTAGATATGGGTACCCCAAGAATGTATTTCATTCTTTTCAAACACAAATTTCAGTGTCTCACAGTAATTATTTTATTATATTTTGTTACAAGTTGTTCTCGTTTAGCATCGTAGGACTAATGACAATTATATTTTAGAAATATTCAGTCACTATTTTTCACAACAATAAGTTATCTAACTCATTCTTTAATAGATATGCTTATTTCAGATTTATATACAAATGCTTTTACGTTTTACTCTTGTTTACGTTAATTATGAAATTTTATTTTACTTACTTTATTTCAATTTTACACAATAGCGAATGAAGGATCCGATAGCAATTTCTTTAACCCCTTCAGACCTGATTTTAATGGAGTCATGTTAAAAGAAATTTTTTTTTTCATTCAATTCAAGAGCACTTTAATTAGTAATACGTGCTAAAAAAATTTAATTTTTTTTCCAAATTTTCAACATTTTTTAGACATATGCATATTATTATGTTTATCTTAGATGATATCAATAAAAGTAAGTAATTTCAATGAGTCCTTGATGTACATTACGATCAGTCTGGAGAAATTATTTTATGACAAGAATAAATAATAATATGGAAAAAATTGTAAAGAAACCGCGTCATAATAGACGATAAAAAAACAATGATAGTTTTTCCGTTTAAAATGGAAAATAAATCATAGGGATAATATTTAATCTTTGATTAATGATAAGAAAAAGAGTTAACTTCCTCGAAAACATACGAGAATAAAAATTACGGAGATTTTAGAAGAGAA
>NW_017305179.1:1807020-1809948 GCF_001594115.1 Trachymyrmex septentrionalis
AAATTTAGGTATGGCTATCTCTCTTAAATTAAGATATGCTAAATTGGAAACGTATCAGCTCATATCCACACGTAAATTATCTTAGTAATCTTAGTAAGAGTAATCGAGTAATCTAGGTAGTAGATAAACGATAAAGAATTCCGTGAAACTCATTATTTGTCTAATTTAGATTAAAGATATAGCGCATACATTTCGTATGTTACACGTCGCTGATTCAAGATAAAAAGTTAACAAATCGATCTGTCCATCGATGAAAATCACGTATCGCGTATACCCAAACTATACTATCAAACTGTCGCGACGTAGGCGATACGTTGCTTGCTATGCTAAGCGGAGAACCGCGTTCTCTCCGGTGCGAGAGGAGGACGGCAGTCCGCACGTCGAGAAAAATTACATCGGCACACCGCCATTAATCTCCGAACGAGCGGATATTATTTTAATTCTCAAGTCTCGGGCCGAGTCTCTTCCGAGAAACGCCGGCCTTTGTCCCAGCCGGCTGCCTAGAAAGAAAAGTGACCGAGTGATTTAATCTACGAACGAACGAACGAACGAACAGCGCGACCCTGGGCTCCTCTTCTGATGCTCGCGCTCGCTGTTTCCTCCTCTCTTATCCTCTCCTCTCCTCTCCTCCCCTCCCCTCTCCTCCCGTCCGCCCGCCATCGGCGAGATTCGTTTTTGCTCGCCGAATTTGCGACGGCGGCGACGGCGTGCTTGAACGCGGGATCGTTTCTCGGGAAAAGTCGCGACGAACTTCCTCCGTTATTAAGAGCCTCTTAGTGTTTGCGACATTGCGACACTTAATAATGTTGGGGAACGCGGTTACTTTGGAACCTGCTACAATTTCATTCAGTAATTCAATGGACCGACATTTTTCAAAGCTTTCTAGATAATTGAACATTGCTCTCGAGCAAAAACACGTGAATAACGTAAACTGGTTACTTCAAAATCAAGGATATATTTTCAGCAAAATATCTGCTGGACCTTAATCTAGGTAATAAAATACTTAATTTTCTGAAACTCAGTTCACTTGTACGCTAGTTTACAAAGTTTTGTGCAAGAGCTACATATGAAGAGTACTTGTTTCTACGATAACTTTCGATGCTGCAGCACAGAAATATCTGGTCATTGAAATATTTCCATTATTATTCCATTAATATTTCCATTTTTTTTTTTATTATATATTTTCTTCACTTTTACTTTTCTTTATTTGTATTTTATTCTTTTAATTGTATGACTTTTTTAAAGAAATGTGTCGACTCTTACTTTGCCCTCCTTTATTTATTGTCATTTATTCTGTATAGGAAGAGTCCTTCAATTTTGTTAAATATTTCCATTAGGTCCAGATTTGGAAATGTAAGGAAAGATATTTTTTTCAATGTTATATAATGAAGAGTTTTGAAATTAAAAAACAAATCAAAAGTATTAACCATTTAATTATTATTTTTTATAAGAACTTTGATAAGAACTCAATTATCATCAAATCCTGGTAGAAACGTTCGACTTGCTCGATAAAAAAAATCTGCTCGTCCCATTGAAATTATTCGGAAAGAAATCCCCATATTAAAAAAAAATTCAACCTGATGGTTGAATTTTTCTAGCGACAGATTCGAACTAAAGTATACTTGAAAAAAAAAACCATTGTTTCCTTTTCTTGCATTAAAATTATTCAAAATTTATAAATTAGTGTGTATCTAATTATTAAACTAATCTCGAAGTTAGAGAAAAATAATCATTTATCTGTACTTATACCATCGGAAATTTATTCGGAAATGGTGAGAGGTGTCCTTGAAGAAACAGAAATCGAAATAATCTCCGGGTTTTCCATTCGTTAAGATCGATCGAACGTAGGAAACGGAGGTTGTTTACGCGCGTTCGTGCGTATGTCCTTTCCATTTTCGATAAAAAAATTCGATCGCAAAATATCACCGCTCAAACACAGATAACGTCGCAAACTTGCTCAAAAAGGCGCCGCCTTACTACATTCAGATAAAACGGATTCAGAACCAAGAATACAATACCACGCACATGAGCAAATACGCGCGCTCATGTGCGTGCACGCATACATGCGCGCGCGCGCGCGTGTGTGTGTGTGTGTGTGTGTGTACGTCAAGTGCGTGTTTGCCCTCCCTTCATTCTTCGCTACGCGGCCGTGAAACGGCACACGGCCCGGCATTCGTAACGGCCCGAAATTCTGAACTTTGTACACTGGCAGATAAAGGCCGTTATCTGCGCCTCCGCGCGCGCAGCTTTCATTGACGAAGCGTACTTTGGAAGTCACGATCGGATCTACATGACGAAATCGAAAAGCACATATTATGTTCTGACGTTGTAAGAGATCAGGTAAACAGTAGGGCTTTTGGATGAAAGAAATTATTTCTTACTTAATTTTTATTTCCGCAGTGTTTTATGTCAACATTTATTCGGGTTAGGCAGGAAATTATATAAAAGATTAAACGTCTAAAATATTATCTATTTAATTAGATGAGAAAGTAGAAAAATTATATTTTTACCCAGAACTTCAGCCATCACGCAGCGATAACAATTTTTTTAAACAAGTTTCTTTTATTCGTTAAAAAGAAAATTGATAGAATGTTATATTTGGTGGAGACATTTTTCGGGCGCATGATGTATTCGTTCTTTTAACAGTGACATGTCATTTTTGAACGACGAGCGGTGACTCGTACATAATCAGCATGAACAGTGCAATGTTCTTTATATTACGACGTAACTTATCGTATGATGCAATGTCTTTCTCAATTTCATCGAAATCAATCATCGATGAAAATATCGCTCGACCATTGCATTGAGATACAATAACGTTCGCGAATAAATAACGATTAGGGAAGTGCATCGTAAGTGCGTTTTGTGTGCATCAATCGAAACTCTCCTTCTTCGTCTCTCGACGCGGAAACTTTTTTCAGAGAGAAT
>NW_017305179.1:1810048-1814213 GCF_001594115.1 Trachymyrmex septentrionalis
GCATCAATCGAACTCTCCTTCTTCGTCTCTCGACGCGGAAACTTTTTTCAGAGAGAATAAGCAATATTCATGAATTAAAATACGATTGTCCTTAGCCCTGCATGACTTTGAACATTTTGAGGAATGATATTACAAAATAATTAACATTAATAATATATTGAACTTTTAGTAACAATAGAACAATTTTCTCTCAGAGAAATATCAATATTAGTATTAATTTAACATTGACTTCGTGTACAATTAACTGATATATTGAATGTAAAATGTCGCTTCTAGCTTCGAAAATATCGAAACTACGTTTGATAATGCTTGCTGTTTGAAAGCCGGATGCAGCTCGTTTTTGATCGATAAAACCAAGGACGACCCGTCCAGGCTCGCACATTTAGAACATCCTAAATTTGCTTTGCGTAGGGGTCCGTTTGTATTCAACCCCTTCAATATTATTCAACCCGAAAACCTCATTTTTACGGAACTTTATTTTACAAAGTAAGTTACGAAATATTACAAAAATATTTACAAATTACATTATTATTTTACAGTCAACAAATCGAAATAGAAAAATTCACATATTAAGGATTCTATTGTATTACACTCTTGTACGTTTAAATACTACAATTTTAAATGAGGTGAAGGAATTGAAAAACGTGGAAGGGGTTAACATGTAACCCCACATAAACAGTTACGGAAGAGGAAATAATTAGTTCACCAAAGCAGAGAGAATGTAATTGACTTAGTAGACCATAGCGCATATTCATATTCCACATTAAACACTAAAATGGGATATAAATATACAGTGTTTATTCGGATAATTCTTGTGTTTCAACCGATGGAATAGATTCCGTTAGAGAACATGAATAATGTAGTAAAGGAGATAAAATATCAGATTAAGTGTCGAGTGTGCTGTCGGATGTAACAGTGTAATTTATGAGTTAAAAGTGAACAATGATACTGTTCTGATTTGTATGGGCAAATATAAATTATTTTCGACAATTTATTGAAATTAAACACTTAAACTTGTAAAACTTCTATAGCAATATTATAAATAAATTTACTATAATTAAAAATAATACAATACATATTATAACTTTATGACTAATACAATTATTTATCTCCATTATGACCGATACAATTTTACGACAAAAGTCATATCGTAATGCCTGTTCTAAGGTCTCAAGTCGTAAGAAATTGGTTAATGACAGTTGAATATGAGAAAAACAATCGACTATGATTGGTTAATTTCTTACGGCTTACGATCATATTGTACAACAAGCTCAAGGCTCATTCTAACGGCGTTAATGAACTAGTTAATGATAAAGCTGGACATTTTACATTTGCCGCGCTTTTCTGCGCGTATTCGCAGTCAGGACCTATCTTAACGTGCGTGGGCCAGCTCGCTTCATTCGGCAAACTAACCTACCCGTCTAAGTAATCCATTGTGCTCCTCGTGTTCTCTTTGTACGATCGCTCTCACGGTGAGGGATCAGCGCGAGGGTTAGAGGGACATAACGATGAAAGAGAGAGAGAGAGAGAGAGAGAGAGAGAGAGGGGGGGGGGCAGGAAAAGATGGACAGAGAGAAAAAGAGAGAAAGAGAAAGAGTGAGTGAGAGGGTGTGAGGATGCGGGAGATAGAGGAAAGAGGCGGGATCGAAAATGCAGGAACGAGAAAGAGGAGCCACAAGGCCAACCGAGTTCTAAACGATTCCTCTTGCTTTACGCTTCTGCCGCACTGTGGAAATTGACTAACTAGCCTAGTTATATTTATTTGCAAGCGAAATTGGGTCGGTAGAAACGACATTTTTCGAATGCAAGGTTCTAATAATCTCATTTTCTTGAACTACACGATGGGACAGTAACTAAATTTTTAGACCCGTAGTGGGAAATTATAAATTCCTTGAAAATCACAAATAACTACTTAATTTTAACTGATTATATCTCTAACATATGTATGCGTGTAATATTTTGTGTACTATACAGTACTGATATTATTTTACGTGAATCCTGACTTTGAGCTTTTGAAGGTATGGTTGGCGATTTGCTTTGAAGGCTTCGATATACGAATTTTGGAAGCTTAAGGCATTAAGATCTTCGAAGTTTCGAAGAATCCAAATTATACAATTATTAATTTAATGTAGCAAATTTATTTTTATAAAAAATATATACGTATTTATGAATATGTTTCCATTCTTTTTCTATGCGTACTATCATCTATTTTCGTGTGTACAACTATCTACCATATAAACGCCGATTGGTTTTTTCTTATTACCCTGTATTATCTGAAATCACGCGACCGGTTGTACAATTTCATTCTCAAGTAATTCTCATCTTCGAAACGCATAACGTTTCCGTGCTGATCTCTCAAAGGCCATTTTCGAGGTAATTACTACACTCCTTCCTCGATTCCATCGTTTTTAATAACGATTATTGCTTCATCGTTTTTCTCGCATGCTTGTCTGTCCCGGAACAGTTCTGTTAATGCTCAAATAATTACGTATATATAATATACTAATGTTCAAATATATAATTATGACAAAACCATCTGAAAGTGCCTCGATTCAAAATAATAGAACGTGGAAGTTCAGTAAGCAGTTATTTTCGAGAAGCAGCCAGTTATTTCTAACAAGCTGAAAAAATAAACCGATAGAGCTCTCGTGCATTTATCAACTTAGTCGCGTCAGTTTCCATCGTTTTCCCGATACGCCGTTCTTATCAATTCACGTTACATGGTACGTCGCGTGAGTCATGGCTCGTGAAAGGATTTCCGTGGGACTGAGGAGACAAGTCGAGCGGTAACCCAATAGTAATTTATGTACCTAACCGTGCCAACCGCCGTGTCCACGGCATCGGTATTCAGTATCGGCCTGGAATGCGCAACAGGAACCTGTTCTCATTCCCATTCCCATTCTCGTTCCCGGCGCAGCGCTACCCAAATATTTCATTACTTCCCCGTAGAGCCGATGTACTCTGGGCCCTCTTCATCCTATCTCCCTTCGTTTCTAACATCTCCTTGTCTTTCCCCTGTAGGAATATTGTCAGTGTGTTATGTCATTCAATAATATATTTTTATTTAATCTATCATAATAATTTTTCGACTGAAATACAACCTCAACATTAACCTGTGAGAATTAATGAGTAATAATAAACGCAACGTATAAACCATATCACAATTTTTGCAAAAAGTGAAATAATTATTGCGATTTTACTAAAAATATATATTTTTCGAAAAAAAAATTTAATATCTACTCGTGTTTTTTTTTTTTTTTTTTTTTAAAGAAACGTAAAAGTAATTCTTGAATTCTTGAACCAATCAAAAGTGAAGTTGGACGTGTAGAAATGAATGGCTACCGGATAAGCTTCTCGTCATTATCAGTCAACGAGATAGGAAACCGCTGACGCTGCATTCCGGATGTACTTTCGGGATCTACGTTCGTCGAGTGACCTTCATCTCTTAGAATCGTGTCTTATACGAATAATCGACACAGTGAGAACTGAAGAACGGTGCATAATAGCTGATATTTAATATCGTAGATATGTTTGATCCTGTTTGTCACTCTACACTTACGTTTACGTTTAGCCCTGCAGCCATAACGTTATCTTTTAGCGATAATTTCAAGATGATACGTGGCTTTGTATAATTAATAGATTTATTCGCGGATCGTAAAAATTGTATGTTACATATATCGAATATTAATGCGGTGCTTAAATTCAAAGATATATACATATATGTATGTACAGATTTTGATATTATATGTGTTTATATTAAAATATTGTAGTTTTACATCTAATTTTTTAAATTATAAATTCTGCGAAAATCTAATAAGTTGCAAAATTTTCAATTCCAATGTATTTCATTCAATATCCAAAATCTATCTTTGTAGGCCTTCTTAGATTTACACCGTGAAAAAAAACTTGAAACCTCGCGAGTTTCGTTCTTGAAAAATACTTGAAAAGCTTTGCTCATTCAAAATACGAGGGCGACAAAGAGGATCAGAAAAAAAAAGAAAGAGAGAAAAAAATGAATGAATATATATTAAGTAGAGGTTGCACGGCAATTTTACTACGTTCGGATAACGCGCCGAAATTTGTTGCTAGCTCGCTCTAGCCTAACCCTAACTGGCAAAGAAGAAGACGAAGAAGAAGAAGAAGAAGAAGAAGAAGAAGAAGAAGA
>NW_017305179.1:1814313-1818463 GCF_001594115.1 Trachymyrmex septentrionalis
AAGAAGAAGAAGAAGAACTCACCTACCTGGCGACTCCGCGCTAGTCGCTATACGCGTTGTAGGGAAAAGAAGGGCTGGCGGACAGGGCAGGCAGTGCGGGGTAAAAGAGAGAGGGATGAGGTAGGGACAGGGTAGAAGGGAGAGACAGCCACAGCGCGTACTAAGGAGACCTTGAAGGCTGCTGGCCGGGTGCCCAGGTCTAGTGCTGACCCACTATAAAGGCACTTGCCGTCTTGCTCGTACGTCAGGATCACCGCCTAGCACCCTCTCCCTCGGGAGAGAGCGCCTGCTAACCTACTACTCTCCTGCCCGCGCTCTCACTTCGTTCACCGCATATACATACACCGGCTCGGCTACGAAACCCGCTTCCAAACCCGGACCACGAGAGTTTAGAGGCTCTCCGAAACGCTCCATCTCGCTCTCCCATCTTCTCGGCCCTTCCTCGTTCCTTCTTTCACTCGTCGTCTCGTACTCCATGATCCCCTGCGCCTGCTCCGCTACCTTCACGATCTCGTTTTCACTCCCTCTTTTTAGCCCCTCTCCTTTTCTCTTCCTCTCTCTCTCTCTCTCTCTCTCTCTCTTTTCTCATACAATCCTCCGTCCCTCGCTTCATCCCTTCATGGCCCTTCTCCGAATACCCGTCTGCCCTCTTCACGTCGTTACTACCACGTGTAATTCGCCCCTTCTGTGTAGTGTTTCTTCTTTTAGTTCCTCTCTTACTCTCTTACTCCGTCTTCCTCTCTTTCTGAGCTTCAGCGCCGATGCTCTCTTCATCTCTCTTTTCTTCGCTTTCTTTCCCTTTTCTGTCGCTCTCTTTCATCTACTCTAACACAACACGCGCGTTGAGGAAAGAGAGGAGAAGAGAAAGAGAGAGAGAGAGAGAGAGAGAGAGAGAGGGTGTACACGTTTTGGAGGGAGTAGTACCATCTAGCATAGCAACTGCTGTTTCTGCATTTCTTCGCAGCGCGCCCCATACGAGATGTCGGTATATTTTAAGCGTATAACGGGTGTCCCATCGCCAAAACGAAGCGCCGGAGCTTTCCCGGAAGTTCGTGGGCATTTATGAACCAGTTCAGAGAGACGGTTTCATAATCAATTTTATTATCGTCCAAGAAAACTCGTATTCAATTTAATTTATAAGGCTTAAATGCCTACGTATATACACAGGTCGAGGGATAATTTTTTATATTGTATTATAGATTTTTGTGCAGCATATCAATGGATGAGGTAAATGAAAGACATTTATTGCACCTAAGAATCATAAAATTTTAGGATTAGATAGACTATGTCACATATACATGTATAGTACGTATAACATTTAATATTAGTGTTCTGTAACTGCTACTAAGTATTTAAGTTGAACAATAAGTTAATATTACATAACTTTATTTGAAAAAAGAAAAAAAACGCTTAAGAAGCTTTACACGATCTTCGTGAAAAAAAAAGTCTTATTAATGATTATTACATATATTTTTTATATTCGATCTGTTTTATATATTATACAAAATCTTCAATATTCTCTCTATAATATGATAAATTCAATTTTCATTTAATAGAGGACTATTTATATTTAACATTGCACCATTCTTAACAGGCACTTCGATATCGATGACAATCGCGTGAACGTAAAGTCTTTAATTACACCGCTCTGCTAATTGCGCTAATTCAAGTACATCATCGCGTTATCTTGTTCCTATCGACACAGTACTGAAATTTCCTGCTTCACTTTAGCATCCGTCCAAGTATCATTGCTACCGCGCTCTGTGTTATACATATATATTTATTATACCTGTGCATTGTCATCGGTACCGTCGTGTTTTGTTGTACCGAGGCGCTCCTCAAGCCCCACTTTGGTAAGTGTAATGGCAGAGTTAACCCCGCTCGCGCGCTGGTGCAATCTCGTCCCATCTTTACGGCACGTGAAATCGGGCGTAAAATGCGCGGCGTATTTAACGCGGCATAAGAATCGAATTAAAACCTCGTCAGGACGTACCCCGAATTTTGTACCTCTCTCATTCTCTCGCCACCGAATTGGCTTTCGCATGAAAAACCTGTTGGCTACGCGGTCGAGCACACTCGTCTATATAGGTACACTTACGAATATTATTACTGACGGGGGGAGGGGGGGGTGTGCAGAGAGCTCGCGAGGGGAGAGACCTGACACGAGACATACTAAGTAGCCATTTAGATGGCCACTCCTTTCCTCTCGTCCATCTACCGCTCTTCATCCCGTTCTCTCCCACTGTCGAACGTACGACTGTAAAGGAGAGAGAGACACGCGAGCACGCCATTTTTCTGCTAGCTCGCGCGCATTCTCCTTATTTCGTTTCATATTCCTATACTTCTAATTCATTCGCATCCCCAAGCCGGCTTCCTCGTCCAGCCGCGACGTATGCATACTCTCATTGTATTCAGCGTGGCATCTAATAGAATCTACGCGAACGAGTTCACCACTTGACCTACGCCGTTATACCGGCACGAGAAAATCTAGTCTCGAAGAACTTTGATTTAGATTAGCGGAACGTTTATATTCGGGGAGGTATATTTTTATTCATAACGATCGCGAGAGTCTCGCGAAATTGATTAGAATGAGGACGGGTCAGTAATTAGAAAAATTTTCGTTCACTCACGACTTTAATAGCAATTAAGTGACGTCTTGCTATATTATAGTAATTAATGATATATACGTGATTGACGAGACGACGAGTACTGAGGAGGGGTGGTAAACGAAGTGGTAGTTCGATTCTGACAGGCGTTCTCGTTCGATTAAAATTTAAATGGGCACAATCACAAGAGCTCTGACACCGAAGGCACCTCCCAATGGATCCGCTTAACGAGCACTACGTCGAGCGACCGTTCGGCGCGAGAATGATTCGCGAATCTATTCTTCTCGCGATTCGCGCGGCGAGGAACCGGTCATGGGAAATTAGATGGGCTTGACCGGTAAACGACACCTGGCGCGTAGGAAACGTAAGGAAATACTTGTGTGTGTCGTATATACACGCTGCTCTCTCTCTCTCTCTCTCTCTCTCTCTCTCTCTCTCTCTTCCAACTATCTTTCCCGTTCTCCTTCTTTCTCGCGAGCTACGCAAAAATGTGTCCGGCAGTTCACATAACCTTTTGATCCTGATTAGAATATGAGTGAGGTGTAGCTGTGGTGATATAGCTTTCGGCTAGGTTAATGCCGGCCACGATTTTTGCGCCGTTACCGCACACGTGCACACCGGAACCCGGAAGCGACCGCGCGGCGGAACCGGTGTGGTGTCCGACCGCATGTGTTTTTCCATGGGAAAAATCTCTCTCCTCGTTTCGTTCGCGGGGTCAGAGGTCGAGGCTCAAACAGGTTGTACACTGACCCATTGATCCAATTCTGTTGTCCGACTTGAGACGCATGAGAAAATCGCAATGAAAATATCTAGTTGTACTTCTATCAAAATTTATATGGCTAGTAGCAGTGGGAGAATTCAAGTTTAATTGAGAACGAATTGTAAGCTAATATCAGTAAAGGCTTGTCCATCGATATAATTCTTTTGAATTTTTTTATAATAATATAATTAACGTATTATTAGTAAAAAAATATATATATGGTTATACAAAATTGATATAAGTAAAAGTGCAATTTAATCAATGTATTTGTAAATTAATACATTTAAGACAAAGATATCAATTCGGGAAAGTTATTATTATTTGCACCAAAAAGAGAACGTTGATATAATTAAAGGGTATATAATAAATATCAACTTTCGCTATTGGACAACTACGGATTATTTACGCCATAACAATGAAATAACCGTTAACTTTCGTCGGCTTCTACTATGTGAATAGATGAAAGGACACCCTTTACAATAACAAGGCCTGGACCGCGAGATTGGTAATCGCTCTATTTACTGGCCGCACGTTGTGTTATGTTACGTGTCCATGAATTTCGTACGCCTCTTTAAAGACACACCTAAAAACCAGCTCCTTCATTTTCGTTGCAGGATATACCTATCTCGGATCCTCGCTCGTTGTAGAACCGTCCGTAGCCAGCGCCGCAAAAAAACGGTAAGTTACAAAAATTTTGTCATTGAATTGTGAAAGCATGGCTTTTAGATAGTTTGAGAGAGAGAGAGAGAGAGAGAGAGAGAGAGAGAGAGAGAGAGAAAGAGAG
>NW_017305179.1:1820843-1852125 GCF_001594115.1 Trachymyrmex septentrionalis
AAAAAAAAAAAAAAAAACTAAACTAAATCAATTTTCATAAATTCAAGATATTTCCGCGATTTCCGAATTTGGTTTCTCAAAATTTATAGACATTCGTGTATGTACAATTATTTTAATAATTATGGAATTGTCACAGTCAGTGTAACAAATTCTTACGTCTACAGCGATTGCAATTAATTGTAATAGAAATTCAAATCTTGTTTGATTTTTCATATATATCATCAAACTGTTGAATTAATATTATTTCATTTTTCAAAATATTTTATTTGATAAAAGAGTCAGGTCCTCGCAGCGAACCTGACCGGTGGCGTGATCGTGAAAAAGTTCGATTGCGTGTGTCGCATGATTTAATATATCATCGTTTAGAAACGCTTGATAAAATATATCTTGCGTCACATGCTCGCGTTACAGACCCTCAGTCATATTAATAAAGTCGTTGCAACAAAAAAAAAAAAAAAGAAAGAACAAAAAGAATCGTCGCCTTAACTGATCGCCGTAAATTTGCGGCACGGACTCCGCGATCCCATCGCGACTTTTTTTCTTAAAGCTGCGATCGACATCGAAATTTATCCAAATTATTCAGCTTATTATTTTTAGCGACTACCGACCGGGCGCGTTTCTCGCTAATACGCAGATCAATCGCGTACATATATATCATACTTATTTAATTTCTCTCTTGTCCTCGCTCTTTCTTTCATCTCTCCTTCTTTCTCTTCCTCTCGTTCTACACTGCGCTCGCGAGTGCGGAACTTCAAAAGGTTCGTTAACCCGTGCCCGGTTGCACGCAGGCGATCGCAGGAGAGATCGGGCCGCGCGTAATACCGCGCGTAACAAGGTGCGTAATTGGCCGCACGCGAGTAAATGCGCGCGTGCGCGCATGCACGAGAGTTTCAGCTCGAACTCGTGCTCGAACGTGCTCGGGCAAAAATCGCCGTGGATTAAATCGCATCGTCACAGTGGAACTCATTCCGAAATTTATAGAGAACGAAACGCGTTCCGAAGTTTATAGAGGGATTTACGTACTCGATTCTTTATACAGAGCTTGCTGGTGCTAATTAGTAAAAAGTGGAAGGACACCCGTTTGCTTGATTTATTCGGTTTGCTTCATATGCGATATATAATTCTTTTTCTGGGATTTGCTCGAAGTTAATTAGTAGAAAGGGAAAGGACGTTCGTTTGTTGAATTTATTCCGTACATTATATACGTGCAAGATTGTCCATTTATATCACTTGGTCTTGTTTTTTTTTCAATGTACTCGTTTAATAGTTTGTGTCGATTAACTGTAATTAAAAAATGACCTTGAAGAAAATGTATCAAAATTCATTAACACGATTGTATAATGTTTAGCAATTTATTTTCGGTTTTTTCAAATAATCTCTAAGAGAGAGTATCGTATTATTCTTTATTAAAATGTAATTTGAAAATATTCAATATTGAACACACGCGATTAAAATCTTTTTTGTTACGCCTTACATACTAAACCTTGAAAATCCTCCTGTAAGACATTGTGCGAATTATCGTATCCGTTTCTTTAATCTACTTAAAATCTACGATTCTTATCGTGTCAACTTAGATGCGGATAAGAGACGTTAAATCGCGTTTATTGTGGATTGTTAGAAATTATCGAGACGTGTCAGAATGCGCATTAGAATACGTATTAAATGTGTGAGTAATATCACTTTGAGTAGAGATAGAATATGCAGCTTAGTACAGTCAGCATCCGCAGCGGTGTTTGCGAAAAATAATCTCGCTAAAGAGATTGGAAATTCCAAGAAAGATTTTATCGGACGTATTCTCCTTTCCATCAATGTAGATTAATTTTTATCTCGGTTTTTTGAACTTACTGTTTATCTTTCTTTTTTTTAATATAATTGGAAATGGATATTTCTTTTTTTTAATTCTAAAATTAGAAAGAGATAAAAGAGTTAAAAGATAGAGAGTAAAATCAACCGAGATTAAAGTTAATCTTATTTCTGATGGAATCGGAATATTAATTGTTGAGTTAACTATTATATTTGGATAGTTACACTAGAGTGCCGTAGCATTGCTCTAAACTGTTGATAGCGTTGTGTGTGTTCGTGTTATCGTGCATGAAATATACTTAGAATACTATTTACACTCTCCACTATTCTCTTCACATGCTCACGTGTACATGGATCGATGGTACGTATCTACATTATAAATAGCAGCACGGTTTCAACGTATGTTGACGATAACGAAGCGTCGAGGGCCACGATAATATCATCAACTCGATATCATAGAGCGGTCGGCACTTTTGTCCACCATAAATCGTGAATTTTCATACCTCGCACAATAGATTGCTTATTCGACAGTGAGATAATCAGATACAACTCGCTATTTATCACCAAATATCTCATGTATTTGTTATTATAACGTAAATAACGTAATAAATATCCTCTAATAAATCTGTAATAAAAGATAAAGCTCTTCTATTATGGCAATAACAGCGATCGATTACTGTCGTAATTTATTTCTGCTCTTTTAAGTATATTAAAATGATATCGAAGCAATCAGGAAGCCATTTATGCAAATATATACTTTGTCCGCTTTTATCGTATTGCGCAAGCCAAGTAATGTACGATACTCGATTTCTCAAGCATTTCCAAAATTGCTGGCCGTAGTCATAAGAAACAGTTAACAAAGAGAAAATCTAGGTCGTACTGTTTTCCACACACACAATAAACAAAAGAATTAATCTAAATACCCAAACGCGACGCGTTTTGGCGAGGCACAGTTTGGGAGCCTCTACGCAACATCGCGGAGGCAGTGTACTCTTTCTCAACGATGAGGCGAGCAATTCGAAAAAAAATGTAGCACCTGCCACTTCTGCTCGCTCGCTACGAGCCGAGAGAACTCACGTCAGACTGTTCGCTCGCTCGCTCGCTCGTGCCGCAACTGCAATCTGTTATTTCTCCATCCCCCGAATCTCGCGCGCTCGCTTTCCGTTTCTCATTCTGCCCTTTCATCCCTTACGCATCGATATCGACCACCCCGTCGCTTCCTCTTCTTCTTTCTTCGCCAGTGAGCAGCTTAGAGCAGCCTTATCGATGCCTCGGGAACGTGCCGCCGCATAAACGGAGAATTTGCCATTCAACCGAATCAATACTCGGCCGAAGAGATAACGCTAATTAAAAAGCGTTTTAATAAACGTATGATTATTTTGTTTATTTTATCGAATACAACAGATAACGTGTACGTGACGGAGATACTACTTTTCTGACATGTATGTTAAAAGTTTACGCATTGACTTACTGATAAATTCCAAAAAGCATTTGTCTCGTATTTTTCTTTTTTGTTTTCTTTTAATCTCAACAAAATGGAAAGTGCATATATTACGATAGTTTACTATGAACATGGTTCACCACATCAGATTTTATTACAGTGGAATGGTTGACAGTGGAATTCTTTTCGATAGACAATTATTAGTATTGTACGTTAAATAGAATAGGCTAATTTAATTTATATCGAAGACTCTGTGAGTCGAAATGTCTATAGATTATTGGTATGTTACCTTAGTATTAAACAATAATTATCAAACATTATTGTATGTTTGTTTATTTGTAATTAAAAAGTTTATTATGATTTTCAAAAATGTGTTAATTGAATAAGAAAATTTGCCTTGAGATATATTAAATTCCAACATAGAATTTCTTAATTGAACTTCTAAAGCAGCAATTTTTACAATTCAAGAAGAAAACGAATGGAGCCTTTTATTTCAAATTATTAAAAAAATTAGAGATTATTCAAAATCAGAAGTAAACACGATGAAAACTCAATTATCTCGAAATACGATTGCACTCCATCTTTTTCTCATTTGGTATACCCGTTTGACTGATCCTTTCAAGTAACAATTATCATAAATATATATACGAGTGTAAATTAAATTCTAGTATTGCTATTATAATACTGCTCGAATTTTAATATGAAAAGCCCAGATAACACAGCGATCTTCGCACGATCTTTTCGCGATCGTTATTACTACACGCCGTGGGAGATCGTTATTCAAGGATGGACGAACGGATGCCCGGCGAGGCGAGGGAAGAGTAGAAGTTTATTATATACTCTATAGAAAGGGACGGAGACAGGGAAACGGGTATCACTTCCGAGTTGTCTTCTGCAATAGGTCGAAGACGCGGCTTCCAGCGGCGAGCGAGCGAGCGAGCGAGCTCGCCGTTTTTTGATGTTTAGGAGCCGATGCATGGCTAAACATTCATTTCCATATAAGCCGATATGTTTCAAATGTAAAGCGACGTCCGCGCACACCGGAGAGGTGGAAAAAGAAAGGACGAGGTGGATGAACGAGGGATGGAGGGAGGGTTAGAGGGGGTGAAAAGGAGAGAGGAGGAAGAAGCGTGGAAGCGGCGAACTGGTACGAGCGGAAACTAGTTTAAGCCCGCGGGTTGTCTCTCAACCCTCGGTCGAGTCTTCGACAATGCCCTTCATGGGATCCACCGTGCTCCCAATTCCGTCCACTTTAACTGCCTCTGCCCCGTCGTTGATGCGCTCTCTCTCTCTCTCTCTCTCTCTCCCCCCCCTCTCTCTCTCTCTCTCTTTCTCCCCTTTACGCCCGCGAGTGTGAGAACCGACCGGAAAATGCCTAAACCCCGAGAACGCGCATATAACCTAGCCTTTGGTTTGCTTTTAATTTCTTTGCATGTAAATTTAACTAAAAACGATTTTTTTAATGTTAACAAACTACTTGTATTCAAAGAGTTTGATGTAATACCTATTATGACTTAGATGGTGATAGAATATTATATTAGACGATGATAAGAAGGTCGTAATAAAAATGTGGCCATATTTATTTGGGGGATGCTATTTAGCTCAGCTATTATTTTATCGCACATGAGCTATGTATAAATATGTAGCACGATTCTTTGTCCCATGATTTTACTTACTTTGAGTATTTTACGAACTTTGAGAGACGCGTTAAAGTTTTTCGATTTAAATATTATATTAGCAAAAATATTATAGTATCCGATTAGAAGTTGACGAGAACTTGGATTGTAATAACAAAATTAATGAAATTTTATTGCCAGCAAAACTTTCTTTCATTATTACATCGAATATATCGATTTATTTAGAAGATGATTTTTTTTTTGTCATTAATATACCTGCTTGCGGTAAAATTTGTAAAAACAGCGAGACATCGAACACACGTTCTTCCTTTCCTCCCATTCTACAAATTTCAAGCCTTAAAGAGTCCCGAAATTTGTGCGTCCACTCAAGAAAGTTCTCGGAAACGTATGTCGCCAGACACATTTGCGGCCTGTTGACACGTACACATTGATAACCGCACGTTGCGATTCCCCAGGTCGGCACGTGGAATCATTCGCAGGTATCATTTGCCGCATATGTCGGACGAAAGTGTAACCGCAAAGACCTCACCTCTCCGTGCATTGGCCGCGAGAAAGCACGTTCCACTTTGCGGTGCATCTGTGCACGTGCAATACGCGCATTATTCTGTCTTTGCGTGCGATACAAGAAGAAAAATACTCATTCACCGCACCAGACAGGGGCCGGTCGGAATTACGTACGAGTCGCGACAGCTTGAAAACATGTAACGAAATTATCAGTCAACGCCGGACAGGCTTGTTCCGTTCCTTTACAGTTCCTTTACCTCGCTTATTAAAATTAATTTTGTTATTCCACTGTTTTAAATAGCTTTTAATAAAATAGAGGTTATTCAATTAATCTTCTTAATAAATCAACAATAAAATAAAACGTGAATGAGTATTTTTTCTCTCGCACGAAACACGGAATTGTAGATCAAGCAGAAAGATAGAGTTACCTTGATTCTGTAAGAGTTACTTGAGTTACTCGATATTACAAAAACAGAACTCCTGTCGGAGTATATTATTCTCATTTGTGCAAAGTTGATCCCAAGAAAGTGAAATGTTCTTCACTCCCCTCCTTCCTCTGTCGTACAATACCATATCGCTTGATCGTATCTTTAAAATATACCAAACGGTAACGGTGTTTTAAAATTAGCCGAAACCATTTTCAAAATTTCTGAGGATGACGCCGTGTCATTGTCCTCGCAGATCCGATTCGATTATCGAAACAATAATAACAACGAAAATAAAAAAAAATAACATTACAGTTTGCACAATGACGATGTTTCGCGATACGTCTTCGTTAATCAATTCTACGCGTGTTGACATTTCATCTCGGACGACAAGTGCGCTGCTCGTTGGCCCCCAGGGAGCATTGCATCTAAGCGCTCTTTCAAAAGAGCTCATTCGAGCATATACCGGTCGTCAACGTGACGACCGAAAGTATGAAAGCGCGCGTACACGCCGCTTGCATTTCCGCATAACTCCGCACGCGTGCGTACGAATGCACTTTTCTCATTTACATGACAAGGCCGCTGCACCTCGCGGTGTACGAGGTCGACGCAGGTTGTTGCACAATATGTATATATGTACATACACCAGGGGTGGAGGGGGGAGGGGGGAGGGGAGAAAAGGGGTAGCAGGGGCCCCCCTGCGGTCGGTGCAGTCCGGTAAGCAGCCCGAATGCACTTTGCGCGAATGCAACCCCGGGCGCACTCGAGGCCGATGCGCGACGTACGTCATTCGCCGAGCGACTCTCCACCTCCTGCCATAAATTCGACCGCGGACACGTTCGCGAAATAAAAAGGGTTGACGGGGCGGGGGGGGAGGGGGGAGGGAGCACGTATCTCCTCGTCCCGAGGCGCATCTCTCGCCCTCTTTACGGTGCATCTCGGTCGGCTCCTCTTGTTCCTTTTATCCTTCCTTTTCACCCTTTTCTGCCTCTCTTTCTCTCTCTCTCTCTCTCTCTCTCTCTCTTTCTCCCTCTTCAGTCTTCCTCACGTGAATCGTTGCACTCGGCGCGTGCCGATCTCGTGCCCTCTTCGCCTGCTGTATCCCCTCCTTCGCCATGCATTTAATTCCATCGCTTCTCTCGTCCTTCTCCACCCCTTTCTCTCGACCCACCCCAGCTCCTCCGAGCGACCGAAGTGCATCCTGCATGCACTTGTTGCGCTGATGCACACACCCGGCTCTATTACCAATCTTCCTTTTTTTGCCGAGTGCAAGTTTCTCAACTTCTTCGGTGCTTCTAATTTCGCCACCGCTCCCCCCCGTTATCTTTCTTCGTGCGGTTTTTAATTATTTTAGCAATATGTCTTCATTCATCTTTCCTTTCACCTTTAAGGCCTTTACATCGTAAGTACGTCGCAAAATTGTTGCTACTTTGTTTTTTACATCATCTGTTGTATACAGCGAGCAAGGAAAAAGAAATGTTTATCAATAACGCGTCAATATATTTTTGTTTATCGATTATGTTATGTAATCAAAGAGAAAAAGAAAAGACTTTTGATTAGGTAACAATCAAAATGTTATATAAACGCGTCCTATTTAATTTTTAACGTAAGTAAAGAAAAGAAGTTAGTTGCTCAGCTATTAATTTATAAATATAATATATATAATTTCGAATTAATCGACGCGATCCCTTAACGAATAAAATATTTCTGAAGAGATGTTCTGAAGAGATCGAAGTTCAGAAGTATAATAATAATATTACACCACCTTATTATCTTCCTTCTTTCATAAAAGAAGATGATCTTTTTTCTTCTTTGGCTTGGGCTCCTTCTCAAATTCACGCAAGGAGCAATGGCGGCGGCTTGTCACGATAAAGCGAAAGTAAAACGATACGCACGGTCCCGCCCGGTAGGATCTCTTCTTCCGACGTGTTTGTTCAAGGTATATCTTTCTACGAGCCTCGAGGGACGACGTCCGGATGAGAGGAGGAGCTCCCTTGATAGGCGAGAGGGCCCTGTACGTGCAGCTGCGTCCACACGCATGCCGTTAGCACGCGCTTATCTCGTCGCGCTTTCATAAACAAGGCATTCGTCCGCGACGCTTAACGAATCGTCTATTATGCGCGTAATTAATCAGAATCGTAACTCAAATTGGCCACTCGTGAAAAATGCATATGCAAATACGCGACACTTCGATTTAGAATAGCGTGAAAATAAAGTGTATATTTTACTTTCATTAGTGTAAATTGAGTGTCGCGTTTGCATATGCATTTTTCACGATTTTGAATAAATCTTTTGAATGTCACTTTTCTGTCAAATGCTATTGCGTTAAATAGTAAGTATATCCGACAAGCGTTAATATTTTATATTGTTAAAATATGAACTTTTAATTGGGAACGTTTTTATTCACTTAATTTTATTAATGTTTACTTCTCTGTAATTGAGAGCAACATTTCCATGTTGACTAAATCATCTAATTTTAATGAAAACAATTTTTCAAAAATATTACACAAACTCCGGCTCACTCGCGATAGTACAGAAAGAAAAGTTTACTGAAGTACTTACTTAAAAATTTGATACAGATTTGAGAAATTGTAGAAAAAGATATATACAGAGTGTCTGTTGAGTAAGGTCGGAGCCACATTGGGGGTGTCGAATGGGTGAAGGAACAAAAAATTAACAAGATATTAAAATGGTTTACTAAAAATGGTCGAATATTGGTCTTTTATCATTTTTTTCTCAAATACTATCAATTTTACAAAAAAACTATAAGAGATAAAAATTATTTATTTTCTTTTCATAGAACTCTAAGAATTTTTTCAGAATTTTTTTATCAACTTTTTAGTAATACATTTTCTTATTTTTATTATCATGAGGAAATATGGTATTAAAAAATTCTGAAAAAATTCTCAGAACTTTATGAGAAGAAAATAAACAATTTTTGTCTCTTACAGTTTTTCTGTAAAATTGATAGTATTTGAGAAAAAAATTATTAAAGACCAATATTTGGCCATTTTTAGTAATTAATATCTTATTAACTATTGCGAAAATTGCGAAATGGTATAAAACTTTTTTGTTCCCCTTGACCCATTCTACGCTCCCAATGCGACTCTGACCTTACCTAAGAGACACCTTGTATAATATGTGTGGAGAATTTTATTGGACCGTCAAACTAATTATACATGCAAAGACGTTCAAATTGATTACTAGAATGTCAAACTTTTTGTAATATGCTTGAACCTTTTACGTAATTATTTTAATTGTTCAACAATTATTTTTTTATGATTTAACAAAATTATTTTCAAATCTGTACGTAGCTAAATTTTTTATTATAGATATTTTAAAGGCAAAACCGTTCATTCCATAAAATACAAGATGTATGCACCGACGTGGAAACACCTTTAAACTTTATGTATGTAATACCGGTAGTTTCGATCCGAATTATCGATCGGATGCTTCAGGGTACAACGCAATTTGCGCTCTTAAGTAATATACGATCGACGAAAATGCGATTATCGATGTCGAGACCTCAAGTAGGCGTGAAGCCAGTCTCATCGTTTAATAATTCTTTCGCCCTGACGATAACGAACTTGGCGCAAACGAGGTTGCGATTTTCCATTAATAGTCGAATTAAAATGTAAACGATGTGCACTGCGGAACTCTGTGCAAATCCTTATAAAAAGAATGAAAAAAATTTTGGTCAATTTACCATATAAATTTAATCTAATAATTCTAGCGAATTAAAATTGCGTAAAAACAAATTTCATGATTTTATTAAATTGAATTACGCAAAAAAATTTATCAAATATTTAAATTAAAATATTCCGATAATACAAATATTATTCATAAGTCATTATTAGAAAATTTTATTAATATTTAACACAGCCAAATATATTTTGCATATCTTTTTTTCAATCTCTTACATCTTTCTCAAGTTTAATAAGTAAAAAGCTGCACACGCGCCTCAGGTTCGACGGCCGTCTTACGCGATAAATCCCTTTTGTTTGGAAATGATGATGACCACGCGTATCCCCTTCATTAATAATTAATAACAGCGCGAGCGTGCGCTCCGAAGAAAGAGAAGGTAGAAGGACTTCAGATAACGGCGAAAAATCTTAATTACAGATTCGCTGCGTTGCATAATGCTTCGTCGTGACGTCGGCCGTTTTTTTTCTCTCTCTCGTCTTGTCCCGCCGAGAAGAAGCGGAGGCGGTTACCCCGCTTATCGATCCCTTATCGAGATACCGGATCGAGCCTCGTGTCCGGTCACGGGTGGACGCCGGATTTCATGGATACGCGTGGTACGCGCGATCCGCAGGTGTAAAAGGGCCCCCGTTTAATTATTCCGAAATGAAGGTACGCTGACGTGCAATAATTGTCACGCGTCTCTCTCCTCCTTCTTCTTTATTCCCCGGATTTATGCTGCCCTTTGTAGCCGGTTGAGCACTTTTGTGGACTCCGTTCGTTCCGCCTTAACACGATCGTAAAATCGCCGAGCAGATCGCTGAAAAAGCGATCCGCGATTTCTCGAACCCAGCTGCTCACGAGAAACATTCTCTCTAAGGGATCATTGCATCGCAGGACGATTTCGTTCGTGATTTGGTTCGATATTATTATTAAGAGATTAAATACTCTTTCGACACTCACGAGTTTATTATATACGTTTGAGTTTATGACACAATTTACCAAAAAATATTTCAAAGGCTCACTTTAAATGCTCTCAGGCTTCTCAAATCTGTATCGTTTTATACATTTTCAGTATTTCTGTCCTAAGAAATTTCTCCGACCATAAGAAATTTCTAATTAAGATTAAAATTACAATTATTATCTTTATAAATTAATTTGATCAATGAACAATAAATTTGCAAATTACACTTGCCAGCGAATTACGAATTATTTGAGTTTTTGTGACATAACAATTTGAAAAAAGTGCTCTTTTTTCATGTAATACATGGAAAAGACATTTTCGTCTTAATACTGCGTTATGTAGAAAGTGCTTTCACGTGATACTGTATTTATATTTTTATTATATACTGTACTTTAGATCGTAGTAATTAAAAAAAACCGGCATGAAATTGATAAAATACTATATACTATTTTCAATTTGTTATATTTTGAAAATGAGAAATCTCTCATACCGAAACAAAACAAAATGCATTTTAAAACTCAAGGTTAACATGTATGGCACTAACAAAATTTCGAAAAAGCAAGCTGCCGATGTCATAAAAGTGTCGTTTTTCCTAAAATTGTGACGCGATAGTTAAATTTGGAAAACGAATTTGTGTTCGATAAACAATAATACATTAAAAAGAAAAAACAATTTTTCGCAAACTAGCTTATATTATCTTGCGAATACTGCTTATTAGTCAGAAATGAATGGAAAAGTCATTAATTCCTCAGATACTTCTCACTCATATGTGTATTAAGAATCCACATTGGTCGTTATCGATAAGAAATTAAAGATCATAGAACGCGCACTTTAACGTCTATAAAATCGAAGTACCCGAATCTTAATATAGACACAACTGCATTCACAAAAAAAACCGCATATCCTGCAGCGCTCTACAGTTCCGGTCATTAATACTCGCGCGATGGAAAGTGAAAACACAAGCAGTTCCGCAGGCCGCGAACAGGTTCCCTGGCGAATTGAAATTCCACGGCGGCCCGTAATACTCGCGCGCGCGACGAGGGTGATTTTTAATGGCGATGCCTCTTAATTACCGTGACCAGCGTAAAAGAAGGACGCCGTGGAGGAGCCAGCCGGGCCCCCGGAATATGCACGGATCACGTAAGACGTCGACGACGACGATGACGACGACGACGACGACGACGCCGACGACGATGACGACGACGTCGACGTCGACGTTGCACCTGGTCGAACGACCAGGCCAGATGCGTATCTCAAACGATGCGGTTATTATTAATTCTCTTAGTTTTTTTTTCTTTTTCTATCTCTTCCCCCTTCGTCGCCACCACTCCCACCTCCACCGCCGCCACCATCAAATATACCGCAATTAATATGCACGTCGCGAGAGGCGGTTAATTGGAGAAGCGAGCGAGGTTTTTTTCCCCTATCGCGAAACTCAGCGTGACTCGACGAACTCTGTCCTCACGACTCGCCAGCTTGATGTTTATTTAGGTAAGGTGGCTTGGTAGTTGCATCAGTTAACTATTTTAATAATGTAATAATTAATAATTAATATAAAATCATTTATATGAAATAATTAAAATTTGACAATTTTGTGGAAAATTGTTTAATTAAGAATGCAATATTTATCTCGTAGTATTTGTACGTGAACGTTTATTATTTTTCCGTGGGTGTAGAAGCAATGAGGAAAAAAATTGGAAAAAGTAGCACGGAAAACACGTTTATCCTCATCCTTACCATCCCGACTCCTAATCCCTCAGGTCCTTACATCCTATAGAATGTCTTTTCCTGCTTGCAGGGGTAGCGGCACCGCCCTACCAGAATCTCCGGTCGGCCAGGTCGGCAACAGATGGAGGTGAGTGATTTTTCTCCAGCTCGACTTATCTTCCTTATTCCATCTCTTTGCCTCTCCTATCCTTCCGTATGCGAAAAGAATGCGAAAATAATCCAGTGTGGTGACATCTCTCTCTCTCTCTCTCTCTCCCTTCCTCCCTCCCTTTCTCTCTACCACACATATGTACACAACAGATGCCAAAGTAAAAAGAAACATAATTTGTTAAACACGGTATTTCGAGAAAATAATAACTGTTGAGCTAAAAATGAGAGGAACTTTTTCAATATTGAAAAATTGTTATTAATTTCACAAATTTCACAATACAAATAAACAAAGAAAACTATACTTTTCCTTTAAGTTGAAATAAATATTTTGTTAGTATTAATATTAGGTTAATTGGGAGATTATCTAGAGAAATAAATTGTTAGTTAAAGAAAGAAATTGTAGGAGAACATTTCAAATGTAACATCCGTTTGAAAATTTTCGCTATGAGAATGAAATAATAATATTAAATTGGGACAACATTCCCGAAGAAATCTATACCTAAGTTGTAGATGCTGTTGGAGAAAATTCCGAAGAATGTATAAAGGCTGAATCTTAACAGTTAGAAATAGGCCGAATGAAAAGAATGCTCTTCAATGTTATAGCCTTCGACTTCCCGTTGCGAAAATTTTCCAAGGATACGTAGTCGCTATTGATTCCGGAGGCTGTTCCGCCCTTACGCACCCTCGCGGTCTTTCTCTTCCCTGCTTCCAAGCACGTCGCTCGTTTCCTTTTCCTCAGCTCCTCCCTCGACATATTTCTCCCTCGTCCCTCTATCACTATCTTCTTCCATCTCCCGCGCTTGTCTCTTCCCCTCATCTCCGAAATATCCCAGTTGCTTCTCCTTGCTGTGCTTACACCAATCCACGAAGGGGTTAAAACTACCCCAAGCTTATAGCTGCTTCCGCGTTCGTTCCACTGACGAAACTATGTTCGATATCACGAAATCACGCGAAAACCACATGTAATCATCGGAAATCCAATCGTCTAGTAGATTATTCTAGTCTACTAGACATCGACGATTTAGACAGTCTAAAATCCAAATGTATCTAAAATCTAGAATCGTATATATTTGCTATATGATATATAAAACAAATATATTTTGCGTATTTAATATTTATACGAAATATTTAATATTTTAATATTTTCTAATCGCTCCTTCGACATAATCAACGTTCGATATTTCTACAATACATATTTTTTACTTGTTGAAAGGAACAAGCTTGAAAGGAATTTATGAAAAAAAGAAAGAAGTAAATTTCATACGGAAGATAGAAAAGTTTCAAAAATTTCAAACTCTTCTCCACGTATATTTCAAAAATTACTCACATTGATAAAAAAGATTAATGAGATATAGAATAAAAAAAAATAATGAATATAATTATGAAAAATGTGCTTAATGGTATAACATTGTGGTAAACTTTTTAGAGTTTGTAATATTGATTAAAATTTACACAGCAATCAAAAAAACGTGCTCAGAAAATACAAAAAAAATTACATGAGATGAGCATGTACATTTTCTTAGACCTTCAGAAACCTTTAGTCATCGCACATACGAAAAAGAATCTTGAAATTTACGTTTGGAGAATGACTATATCTACGATTTCAACGGTTACGTTCAGCAGAAAAAGCTTTGCACCTGTTATAAGATTCTTTAATACGATTATTGAAAAATTCTTTAATATGATTAACTTTATGCATTTAGATCCAGCGAGAACTAAGAACAAGAATGAAATATTTAAAAATCTTGCAATAGTTGTAAAGTTTCTTCGTGCTTCGAGAAGTTTCTCTTCGAATCGGAGAATTCAAAGAAGATAGTTTGAACGAGTTAGAGCTATGCGCGCGCAAAGAATGCTTCCCTTTCATTTACATCCGCCGGACAAGATCGACCTTGAGCAGTCCTGTTGAAATCGAAGAGTCCTGTTGAAGGCCAGCCTGAAATCCATTAATTTTTATGCGCCCGGAAACCATTTGTCGATCCCACGCGCACTTGGGCCGCACGCTTCACTGATAGCGGTATTTACGAGCCATGCAACTATTAATTATCTTTAAACGTTACCTGAACCTATCCCAACCCCATTCCAATTACCATGAGGAACAAAGGAGCCGATATGCACTTCGGTAATAAAAAGAATTTCATTTGTCACTCACATGTCTACTCACGCGCTACTCAATTCCTCTTTACTTAACACTTTCATATAATTAACAACATATCATAACTGCGCCAATTATCATTATCTTTACGTATAATATATCGTACACAATATCGGAACGTTCTAAGCCGGGGCGAAAGCGATTTCGTGGCGCGTGGCTGGAAATTCTGAAGTGAGGCTAAAACAGGAAGAAATCGCAAACGGCGGAAGACGCTCGTTTTCTGGGGAGCCATCGTGGATTCACGCTCGACCGAGGGGATAATCGATTGGCCATTCAGCGGAATTAGTTGATTGAGACAAGGTGGTCGATATACGTTCTGGCTCACGGTACAGAAACGCGCGTCAACACGTGGTACAGAGACTTATGAACAAGGGTGACACAAAGGATATTCAAAAAAAGTGTCTTCTCTGTTTCCCTTCTCTTCTGTCTCTCCCTTTTTCTTCTTTCTTTAAACTTGCTTCAAGTCAAGGCGATTCGTTTTCCGCCGAGATACACGTACATCGTTGCGGCGTATTATCGGTCATTATTTTATTGTCGGATCCATCCGTATTGTTTGAACATGTCAACACAATTCGGAAGATGAGAGATCATCGAGAGAAGCACTTTCGAGAAAAAAAAAAATCAATGTTATCGTTCGAAAATCCTCTTCTTGTTACCTTCTTGAAGAGAGAAAGTGTAATAGTACAATCAATCACATCTTCTCCGTGACTAATTGCAAGTATTAGCGAAAGCTTCAAAAACTTTACTCACCGATCGCGCCGTCTCCAGATGCGCCGTACCGTGAATGATAAATTTTACTTCAAGGATAACACCCTCGTCATTGGCGAAGATAATGACCGGCGGATCGCAGAAACGACAGCAGTACCCGTCGACCTATGGCACCCATATACCTGCGGGCGCTCACAAAAGAGAGGACGAGTCCTTCCTTTTCTCTACCTGGACGAACAAAGAGACCCCGTAACGGAATCAACCCTCAGCGAAGAACCGATAATCCCGACAACAGGCAGTCGCATGTTCGGCAGATTTTCGCAAACTCGGTGCCGACGGATTTGTCTGTATAGTTACCGCTAACAGCAATTTCGACATTAATGAATCGAACATCCATTTCGCGAAACAATGGGTGACAGTACTCCAAGTCACTCGGTGAAGCTGTGCGACGCAACCCCCGGCAGGAGGTCGCAAGCTGATCGGCGAAGGGCTCTTCAGCGTCGTCGACGATCAAAGAGCGCGATATTGCGTTCCCCGAGCGAGATTCGACAAATCGAAATTCAGATTGCCATCGTGCGATGGAGCGGGGAGAGTTTGGATAACACGCGGAGGAAGACGAGTTGAACAAAGCAGCGGAAAAGACGTGGAGGCAACGTGAACTTTCTCGAAAGTTTCAATCAGCACTGAGAAATTGATGACTTCAATTTGGCTGTAGAGCTAGGACAAGACTTTCGGAAATGACCACAATATCGATTTTCATCTCTCCTTAATTTCTTATGTACTTCTAAATACAAAGAAATTGTACAAAGACTCTCGATAATGTAAAAAATATAATATAATTGACAATGAGAGAATACAGCGCGTTGAGTGATGCGCAAATTGTAGTTACTTTAGTTAAATTTAAAATAATCAAACGATTGTGATTAATTATGTATTATTTCAATTTCATTATAAATAACTATAATTTGCGCATCAAAACAAAACATTTGTGCTATACTCTCTTGCACATTCCAAAAAGTTTCACAAGTGAAGAAAAACATACGACGTAACTAAGTATATTTACACTCGAATTCTCTTGAGGGCAGGTTATTCTTGAAAAACGAAACTTTAATGAGTTTTCTGCATTAAGTCTTTACCTAGTTTTAAATCTTAAGCCGTAAGAGAAACTAAGCAATCGTAGTATTATTCTCACATCCAACTGTGATTGATCAATTTCTTACGGATTAAGACTTAAAGCTTAACGTAGAATAACTTATTGTAGAAAATCCATAATAATCCACTGGAAACTATTCGTGATTTTATACCTAAAAAAAAAGAAAACAGTTGTCGACTTTATCAATACTTGCTTTTAGAATATAAGATTGCACTTTGATAGGTAGTCGTGTGTGTCGAGCCTCTCAGGATTAATTCTCAACAGCGAAACGAATATAGCGGGACACGCGTAATAATCGTTAATATTTTATTACAGTAATAACTGCAGGGTTGATACTCGATTCCTGAACGCACAATAGCACAACGGCGTATCCCAATCTTAGTACTCACCAACGTCCACCGAGCGGCGCCTCCACTCGCGGTCAATGACGCGCGTCTTCTGCTATCTACGCGTTATCCGGTACGACGCGTATCGACTCCGATTACTCCGGCAACATCTCACCTTGAGAGTTGTCGCCGGCGAATACGACCGACTCATCCCACTCGTTCGTACGAAGAAACGTACGTACGCGAAATACGTATCGGATTTGTCGTTCGCACTAATAGATTTCGAATTAATCCGTCTGACAGAATTTAACGGATGGACAGAACAATTCGATAATTGACTTAACAACAAATTACATCGTCCCTGTTCGCTAATTACAAATCGGAAAACTCGTGCGAATATAAAGGGAGGAGATGACGCGCGGATCTCCCCGCGCTTTTCCTAGAGAGGAGAGAGAAAGGGGGAGACAGAGAGAGAGAGAGAGAGAGAGAGAGAGAGGGAGAGAGAGAGAGAGAGAACCATTGGCGTGGAGGCGACAGTGTGTACATACTTCCCTCACGCACGCGTCGTAAACCGCCTCCTCAACGAACGGAGCGCCTCCGTGGTGGGGTACACCCGGCGCGTAAAGGGGAAGCTACACCACTTGGTGGGGTACCGTTGTGATATCGAGTGGGGGTAGATTGGGCGCGGCTTACAGCGGGACCGCGCAGCGCGTGTTATAAAAATATAATATCAGTACTACCTAGCGTTCACGCACTAGCCTTCTTTCTCGCCAAATACCATCCCGTCCGGGTATACAATCATCCGTGCTGATAGTGTGGCTTCGCCAATCTCCCTCCCCCGCCCTCGTGTATCGCTGCACGCGTGTAACACGCACACCGGTGAAGAGTATCGTCCTACCTCCGGCGAATTCATTGATCGCCACGATCGAATCTCGCTCCGGCGAACGGAGAAACGGAGTGGAGACGTGCAGGGGGGTGGAAAGGAGATAGACAGAGAGAGAGAGAGAGAGGGGGGGGGAGTGAGGGGGCGAGAGGGGACACTTCCACGTCTCGAGGCAACGCCATTGACAGCGGCTTGGTACTGCGACTTGGATCCGCGAGTCGACCAGCGGATACCGATATTATCGGAACGTAACGTAATCGACGTGAAACCTCGGCGTCGGCGGCGGCGACGGCGGCGGCGGTGGCGGCCGAGAGTTTTTGACGGTGTTGATATTGGCTTACCCCACGCGACCACCGATCGACGCCGCACGTGCAAGACAGCGAGGGAAGTGTGCCTCGTGTGCAACGTGTGTGCATCCGATCCGCCCGATCCGCCGTCGGCGAGTCCAGCGATCGGACCCGCGCGCAACCCGAATCCGGAATCGTCCCAACGAACGGCCAATCGCCGTCGGGCCGGTCTACTACACTCGGTTGGTAAAAAAGCGCGAGCGACTCCGATACGTCGAGGGAATTCCTACGTCGGCCCAAAACGAGGAGGAGGGGGAGAGAGAGAGGGAGAGAGAGAGAGAGAGAACGGCTTGCTCCGACTGCTCCGACTGCTCCGAGGGAGAGAGGGTAGAGCCTAGAGAGAGAAAGACGCAGGAAGCGGACGCGCACGGTGTGTGGCGATGAAGAGAGATAGAGGGATGCAGATAGAGCGAAGGGTAGGGAGGGGACAGCTCGCTTAGAAGGCTAGGTATCGGGAGACGACGGGGAAAGCTAGTGCTTCACCACCCGCACGAGTTTCCTTTGGACATTCGTCCGACGCTATTCGCGGCGTGTTTTCTTCCCTCTCCGAGTACGAGTGAAACTAGTTGGACGGTACCCGTCGTCATCAGTTTATCCTCATCATCGTCGTCGTCGGTTGTTATCGTCTTTACCACCATCATCATCCTCATCATCATCCTCATCGTCGCTATCGCCTCCATCGCCTTCGTCGTCGCCGTCGCCGTCGTCGTCGCCGTCGTCGTCGTCGACTTGGTACAATCGTCATTTACCCGTGACGTAAATCGCGTCGTCATCAGCTAAGGAGGGAGCGGCGTGCTCGAAGGAGGGAGTAAAACGCGGGACGGAAGTCGGAAGAGAGCCAAAGAGGAAAGAAAGAGGGAGAGAGAGTGAGGAAGTGCGTGCGTCGTAATCGGCGAGGAGGAGAGAGAGATTTCGGCATCTCGAAATCATTCGCCGGAATATAATCGCGTGTGTCGCCACGCACGACACGTATACGCCGCGCCGTGCCGGTCCTCATTCCCGGAGCGGATCCCGAGGAGGGCTCCCGTTAAGGGCGAGAAGTGCACCAGTACCTTTTTTTCTACGCTTGTCTTCCCTCCCTCTCTCTCCGCACCTCGGTGGCGTGGGAGATCAGCCAGTGTTTTAGTGCCAGTGTTTAAAGTCTACCTCAGCCAATAAAGCATATTTAACAGAAAGAGAAAGAAATCGCGTGTATATATAATATATATATAAATATATATATATATATACATATATATATATATATAGAAGGAGACGAGTGTAAACGCGTAATCTTTACGTTTGTGCGCGAGTTCTACGACAGTTTTTAAATATTCGTAAATATGTCTCTGGATAAGTTCGCGGAAGGCGGTATGCTGCAGAAGGAGATGGAGCGTCTGGAGATTGAAGAGAAGAATGGTGATAGTCCGAGGTAAAATTAAGAACCATATAGCTTATACTTCTTACTGATCGCCAACAGGTGTTAATTTGCGATCTTAATATTTCATTAGTAGATTATATACGTTGTTCGTGTGTGTGTGTGAGAGAGCTGTTATTTAAAATTATTTGTTCTTTACGTTCAGGAAGGTCGCTTCTTGAAAGAGAAAAAAAAAACGGCTACGCGCGTTTTAAATAGAAATAGACTTTTTTTTTAATGGAATATTATTTTTACGAGATCACAAAAAGCGCGATACTGAATAAAATACAACTAACTATTCTCAATATTTCCAAGCAATTTTGCAATCTGCTTTCAATCGTGTACGATATGATTCAGGATGTTTCTCATACATATCAACAACTTGGCGAGCTTGCGAAAGAACTTGTAAGGGTAACAACACAAACATGAGCGAATATTAGAGGTCGTTTGAAAGAATGGTATAGTCATCTCGATTAGGAATAATCGATAATTCCATCGATAGCGAATGTAATTATTGTTATTGTCCGATGAGTATTTGGCACGCAAAATTTCAATGTAACTTCGACAGAAACATACTATACATGCTTAATGTGGAAAATTCCCGTTACACGCAAATCTTAATACAAGTTTTTTTTTGGGGGGGGGGAGGGGGGACTATTCACGATCCGTCGGAGATATTGGCGCGCAAATGAGCGCGAAGTCGAGACTATATATTTCCGATTGGTTGATTGCGTCAGGCCGTGATTGTTGATGAATTCGCTTTATAAGACGCGCGGCGATTATGTAATATGACGTGAGGTAAATTTCGAATATCGGTCGCTTCCGCCTTCGTTAATTAAGTTCTCATAACCCTTTGTCGACTATATACAAGGACGGCGTCTCTCTTTAAGTGTACCTACGGAGAATAAAAGATAATATTCAGTTTAACAAATTAATTAATAAGTTAATAACACTTAAAATAAACAGGAATTGCTGTGCAATGTTTCGAATAAATAATTAATATTTCCTCATATATTAATAAAGCAGTAAAACGCGTTTTTTCTTTTTTTAGATAGTCCGTATTATAAATTTTTATACATATATTCCTTATTCTTTGCGATTTTAAGATGCTTAGTAACGTCATTATCAAATTGACGATCAATATAATTTTTTGCGATGCTACTTCCATCTTCAGTTTATAATTGCGTTTTAATATCCGTTTCCATCAATGAAGATTAACTTTAATCTCGGTTCTCTCAACTTGCTCTCCTTTTTCTAATTTTTAGAATTAAAAGAGATCAAGTTTAAATGAAGTCGAGATTAAACTTAACGATCGATGGAAGCGTGCGTAAGTCCGGCAAGTTGAATTGCAGTTTATAGCACTGACAAATGTATTTGCAAATTTGTATATGAATATTATTATTAAGCATCATGATCCGCTTCGATTGAAAATAAAATTTTGTTGTTTGATTTACTCTCATCGATTTCACTTCTACTAATAATAATGATTTTTACATCAGTTTTAACATTCTAATATCATTGACTGCTCAATCTGTACCCGAAGGGAAACTGTTATTAAAAAGAGTACTGATCGATCAAATACACACGCACGCACACACACACACACAAACACGCACAAAAGAGCGAAAGTTGTTTCTCTGCTCTCGCTCACGATAGTCCGCCTGCGGAGAGCGCGTTTCAAATATACCTACCGATTTACACGCCGCGAGACAAATATAATGGCACGCAGACGGCGAAATTGTATCGCAATTTTGTCTCGACGAAGTCGAGTGTCGTCTAATCTCACGGCCGGCCAAGAATTACATTCGCAGAGTCAACAACCTCCTCGATAAATATCGGCGATAACGTAAATCAAATTACGCACGCACGCACTCCGTGCGCGGGCGTATCTCGTCATTACACCATTATGTATGCCTGCCCGGCCGGTACTTGCGCTTTCATCCCGCCGAATGGTCGCGATCGACTTGGAATGATGGAAGATAAAACCTGTTTCTATATTACCGAACATGATATGCAATCAGAGTCCCGCAATAATGTCCCGCGAATCCACGCGATTTATGTGTAATAGTGATGTAAATCGTTAAATATTGTTTAAAACCTATAAAAGAATTGGTGTCGGAAGAGACGGGAGTCGTAAAGTGATTAAATGAATACGTTCAGACAGGAATTACTATTTAATGAAGTTGTAAATTGTAACTCTCTCTTTCTCTTTCTCTCTCCACGTCATGGATATCCATTATAACTATTTTATATAAACCGGAAATATTTCGGCCGTTCTCTCGAAGGGCTACTGAAGATTATACACCGAAAATTTTCTTTGTATTTAAGAAGACATTGCAATGACTCATCTAATTTACATTAAGTCACTAAATAAACTCGAAAAAGTTAATCTCTGCGTTTATTTACGATAATTTGTACAAAATGTGATATCTCACATAATAAAGACACGTCGTTCAAATTGCCTTTCGATTTCCAAGGAGGAGAAGGTTTCAAAAGTGTTCAAATAATAAAATTAACTACTGTGGTAGCATTTTTGTCCACTTCGTGTCATAGCAAAAAGATTAATAGCTTCGAATGAGAGCAACCAATGTTGTTCCGTGATTTAAAGATAAAATATTGAATATCTCATACCCCGTTCTCTATTCTTCAGTCGTTGAAAGAAATTGGTTGTCACAGATATATCTCGCACATATATCATTCTGATATGTCGAACTGAATTATATAAAAAATCGATACAATATAAACTATTATACAGTCAACATGAACTAAAAATAATTTCTAAAAGTTTAATTATGATTATAATTATGATTAATAATTAGGATCATGGCTTGATATGGGCCCCGTACAAAAATGTTGGAAGATAGTGATTGATTACTTATTTTGAGTATTGAAAGCATTGTTGTTTAATTTTGTTAAGTAATTTCCAATATTAAGAAATTGGATTTCTGTGATGAAAAAGATTGACGAATACGAATTTTATTGACCTAAGATTTCATTGTCGAGATATTGAACAATAAATCTAGATACATATATATATATATATTTCAATGCATATGGGAGATACTAATATTGTTGCTTTTGTTGATTTATCGAGTAAAAGAGAATTTTATTATGAGAAATTAAAAAATTAAGGCCGATGGGAAATAATGTTCAAAGTGATCCCGTCGATGATCACTCAGTTTTCTTTTTGATTAAAGCCGACCCTGGCCGTTGCACGTGGCATGATTTCGTGGTTGTCCCTGAAACGACGACGCGGCAGTGTCGCCATCAGCATGACGAACGTAACATGAACGGAAAATTCGGCAAGTTTATCACGCACGCATAATGTTTGCTTGTCGCGTTATCATCTGGTTGGAATTTTTTAATCGGAAAATTCAAACAGAGGCCGACCAAGGAACGTGAAATTAAATTAGGAAAGGTTTATGTATTTAATTCAACGTAAGAAGAATTTATATAAGTTCTTTAATGAAAGAAGAACTGTGAATAAATTTATTGCGAAAAATATTACCTCGGCTGGGAATCAAACTCGGATCTCTTGTACGGGCGTCCTAAGCCTTTAAGACTACCGAGGCTTTAGTAATATTTTTCGCAATAATCAGTGTATATATGGAAACGCCTTTTACAGGCGAAGTGATATAAACAATAAGGAGAATTTACGTAGTTTTTCAATATATGAAGAATTTCAAGGAAAAATTAGAAATTCTGATAATAAGAAGAAAGTTAGGGTGTCATCTTTAAACGTTTGGCTTTGTAATTTTCAATTTCTTATGTACAGCTTCTCTCCTTTGTGTTTTTTTTTTTTCGAAAAATTTTGAATCTAACATAAATTGAAAAACTATTCTCTTCGATTAAAATCGTATATAGTCATAATATAAATTGTATAAAAATATATTTTTATTCATAATAAATTTCAGAAATATAAATACAGAGTAGATAAATAGATTTTCATGCGTTTTTCGTAGATTGAAATCGTACGGAAAGATGCTGTGTTGAAATTCACGTATAACACGCACAACGCTTTCATTGTGTGTGCGACGGTAAGAATTTGCCGAAAATGGTGGCGATAGAGCAAAGGGGGGACGGTATCGCGTACGTGACTTCAAGAATGACACCCCGTAAAGCGAAAACGCAGCGTGACTCATTCGAAAAGGTGGGATAATAAAGAACAGGGACCAGGCAAGACTTTCTACCGCCGGAGTATATTCATGCATTATAGATCGCCGGCTTTAATTTTGAATCGTGCCTCATCCGGCTAATTACATAAAAGTCAGTTTTTTTAATAAAAACATTGAAGCGCTTATAATTTTCGGGTTATAACTCCCAAGTTCTAAGTGACTCGTAACACAAAGAATTAAGATCCAGTCCTAATTTTTAAGGTGACTGTTACACAAAGAACGTAATTTTCTTAATATTCCGAGAGAAATAAGAAAGATAATTTTATCATTGTAATTACAGCACTTACTTTCTTCTCTAAAACTCGAACAGCTCTTTATTCGTGATTAAATGTAAATTTTGTTTTCGTAAATCACTCGAAGGGTATGATGTCGAAAGAAATGGCTTAAGTTTTCGGTGAGACTTGATAAAATTCAACCGTGCGTTTAAGGTCGAACGATACCCACGTGAAAGGGACTCGCATCAGGTACTCGTCGTGCGTACGCGTGACACGCACGAATTAGAGCCAGAAATAGTGCACCGTACTGCGCACTGCGATGTGGTTTAAAAATAACGCGAGGAAATAGACCATATACGTGCACGTACGGTTTACTATGGCGAAGTCCACACCGGAAATCGGTGGTAAATAAATAGGCAGAAGAAGCGAGGGCGAAGGTAGAAAGAAAGCGTCTCGCTTGGCGTTCTGTATTCGAAAACGTCGGCTTAGAACGAAAATTCATAAGTACGTGGGTAGGTGTGTGCTCGAAGTTAAAAAAAAAAAAAAGAAATAGAAAAGATAAGGAAGTTTAATTAAGAGATAGCGTTAATAAAAGTATTATCTAAACTCTTCTCTCGAAATGGAGTCTCTTTCTAAAAAGTGAAAGTTGAGTCAGTTTTGAAAAAGAGTTTTCACAATTTTTTCAATCCTCAAGAGTGGACAATTCTGAAGGTTTTAGGAAATAAAGAACGACTCGGCAAATTGCCTTCGTGACAATCGGAGAAGAATACAGAAGCTATGTAGAAGGTATTTTTTATAAAAATATATTCGTCGATAGAAAGGAGAATGTAAAGAAATCGCGAATTTGGAATATTTGCAATAGGAGAGCAATAAAAATGGGAGAGATTTTCGGAAATCGGTCGAGAGATGAAAATAAAGTGAAGAAGGAAAAGAGTAGACTACTATTTTTGATGATTGAAACGGGGAGGGTTGAAAGATCGGAAGATTCTACGCGACAGTGTTGTCACGGTTAGAGGAAATTTGCGAATTTCGATGGCGCGCCGAAAAGCTAGATCTGTCCGCGAAACTTGATGTGTCGCCAGCTACATGACATTTTTCTAAGCGTACTTACTTACGTAATTTTCCATTACGTAAACGCGTGACGACACGCGCAATTACGTCGTGAATTCTTCTTTCACTTCACAAGAGAGCGCGCGTGTATGGAGACACGAGCGAGTCCAATTCTTCAAAACGCAGGTCGCGACTCGGATCCAAAAATATAATTACAATACAATGAAATACGAATGGAATGAAAAGTGCAAATCGTTACAGCTTTCTATCGTTACACAATATATTTTGTAAATTTATAACCCCGAGTGGAGCAATAAATTCATTCATTCGTATAAATCCAATATTTCGTAACGAGAATTGTTATATACATGAAATATGGGATGTGTTTCATCTTTTCTTCCGTTTCACAAAAGCAGTCCTTGCTTCCACCTTTTGTTGAAAGAATTCATTTTACCTTCTTCCACACGCTTTACGGATCTTGTGAGCTACATTTGGAAAAGGGAAGGCAGAATTTAGAAACGCCAGCCATGTTTGGCCACGTTAAACGTGCGGTGGAGAAAATGCTCTAGCTGTTATTATAATATAATATCGTAGCTGTGGTCTTGTTTTCCCCGTCAATTAAACGCGGTGGGACGGATACGTAGTATCACGATTCCAGCCAAAACTTTCCACGCGTGAGACCCCCGCTCGCCCCACCATTCTCTCCGCTTCTAAATCTCCTAATAGCAATCGTCATCATCGCACGCATGCACGCACTGTCGCGTCCACATTACCATGCTCTTCGTATCAAATAAACAAAAGTGTTTCAAACAATTACAACAATCAGCGCCAAATACACTTAGAAAATCATAGGAATCCTTAGACGGAAAAGTCAAAGAAATATATCTTAATTTACTGAGAAAAATGTCTGGGGTGAAAATGAATGGGACCAGAAAAAATTTTGATTACATTATATCAAGTAGAATCCGGTTATTTAATTTAGTTCAATTAGAATTTAGTAAATTTAGCTTCAAAAAATTCTAATCTATTTTCAACCAGAATTCCAATTAATTCGATCAGATATTTTTGTATCGGTGTTGAATTACTTTAAATGGAAACTAAATAATACATTAGTCGTATAATGAATATTCTCGTGAGTTTTACTACAATACTAAGAACTGCGCCGACAAACGTTCTGCCGCAACTTAGGACAAATAAATGAACAAGGAAACCGCAGGACAAACCTCAATAAAGTAACGCGAGATGTCTCGTGGGGTGGTGTTGAAATTTGATGAAGAGATGATCGCACGCGATCACGCGATGAAAAGGAACCGTTCGGAAACCAGTAGTATTTCTACACTTCCGTCAGGTAGACTAGTGTAGATCTACATTGAGAACAATATTCTGGTTGTGATCAACACAAAGTACGAACGATACGACTTCTGATCAATATGAGTCAGAATTCTTATTGTAATTAAATTTCTGATCATCTCGACTGGATGGTTTGATAGACTTATCTATAAGTGTCTGATTTTTTTGATTGAACCTACCAGAATTCCAATTAATGTGTATTAAAACTTTTTTTTTTATATAAATATAAGTTATCAAGGAAAAACTTGTGAAACTGCAGATCATTTTCGCGACTTCCGAAAATGTACAAAGAAAAAAAATTCGCGAAAAAAAAAACACGAGATGGTTACAAATTTACCACCCCATTTTTGACACGGTAATTGTGCCTTTGAAAAAAGTATTATCGCGAGCGCAAAAAAGCAATTACGCAAAGAAATCGCGTGCAAAAATCGCACGGTGATCTTGAATAATCGCGCCGCCGTTCTTTATCGTTCTATAACGACAAATAATGACGGATAACCGTAATAAAGTTAAGTGGGCAAGAAGAAGCGGGGAACGAATTAGAGTGGAGACAGCTACGTGGCGGAACAACGTGCGTGACTTTAATTTAAGAGCGAACCATCCGGATACGGCGATCTCGATGATGTCTTCCCTGCCGAGATCGCAAGTAATAGAGATGTAAATAGCGAATAGGAGATTCCGCGAGGAATGAAAACGGCTGAGTGTGCTCGTACTTTCACAACGAGAGGCATGAGAAACGAGGCATGGAGACGCGTATTCGAGTTACGTCGCAGTCGAGCCGCCATTTTCTGCTAGCATGGCGGTCCAAGACTGATATAACGGATGCGCTATCTTAATAGAGGAAGGGAGCGAGAGAACGTGTAATATACATTAATGCATAATATAAATAACGTTTAATTTGTGCAAACGGATCGAAAGGAGATGCCACGATGAAATGCCTTATCATTAATTCGTCGAAATGAATAGCTAACCACGTCACGTGTCGCATCGGCCAAACTCCGGATAGAGTCTCTTACGTTGTTCGTGGCTCTATCTTCCAGTGAAAACGCGCATCGCGCCTTTTTTCGCGTCGGTAACGCAGACACCTACGATACTGCCATCGCGGAAAATTCTTTCCGTCAAAACCACACTCTCTCGACGATATAAATCAATTATAACCATCTCAAGCACTCGACGAAAATATTCCGACTCTGACTCTTTCCTTTTAGTATCGAAATTGAATCGAATCAATTAGGAAATCCATTTCACATGAGACATCGTTACAGTCACGATAGCGCAAACTATTGTAGCGATTATTACTTAATGAGGGGATGATAGACAGCCAACTTTGAATTTTCAATAATAAATGTCTTTGTACCAAACTAAGCTTTTTAATTGAAACACAGAATCAATATTTTATTATCCACTTTGTTTTTAAAGCTCTCGAATTTGTTGAATTAAAGCTGTTTTCCATTACTCTTTATTTGTTAAAAAGTACGTATGACAATATATAAGAATAATAAAGGAGTCTATGGATGAAACGTAAGAATTAGAAGAAAAAGAAAAAAGTATGGTAACTAATTTAAATTTTTCTCCAATTTGCTGGATTTAAAAAATTGAAGAATGGTTATACCGAAAAAGTTGTATATTTTCTCTATATTTTGCTCGCCATTTTACAGAAATATTATATTTTACAGAAAGAAAAAAATTGCCTGTGACAAATGCAATGTGCAGTCGTACATTTAATATTTCTAAGTAAATATCTTTTCAAACGTTTTTGTCTCGCACAAACTTTTCCGTTATCGTGCATCGAAAAGATGACAGAGGGTCGACATTCTCGCTTCCTTGTCAATCTCGACGTTAAGGTTTCTCTTGGGAAATCTTCTGGACAAAGAAGCCAGGTAAATTTTTGGCATGTTTTAACGGTCCTTTGGGCTTCACGGGTAAACTTCCAGGAAGGTCCCTTTGTCGATTTCACAATATTTTTGTTACCTGAACATGAGATCAAGCATACCTGAAAATTTCGAAAGACCCGGGAAATAACAGAAGAATATCTTTTACAAGCGTTTCTACAAAGAAACTGCACTTTTTTTTCTAAAACTTTTCTTTAGAGAATTTTATGACTTATAAATTCTTTTTAGAAGTTATTCTTTCTGGAACATTTTTTATAAAAAATGAATATTTTATGATGGGTCATTAGTGTACTCTGGTGAAATTTAAGAATTAAGTTTTTTTGCCTGTTATTCCTTTGTCTCTTTTTCTTACTTTATCTAGTTCTTTTTGCCAATTGTTTTGCTACAATTTTCAAAGATCACAATTGTGTCTGGTAATATTTCTCTCAAGTTCCTAAGTAAATACTTACTATATTAGAATTCTTTTTGTGACGACGGAAGGTATACAAATTAGAAATGTATGTATATCTTTTACTTAACGAAGTTTAAAAAATCTACTGGAAATTCTTTTGATAAAAGTGAATTTTTGGAAATCCTAAAGTGCTTTTTTTAAGATGTTCAAGTTTTTTTCGAATTTTATCATATAAATAACGCATAAAAGCTTCAAAGGTATTTCGGATTTTTTATATGCGAAATTTAAACGTGATGTACCTCTCTTAGCGAAACAACTTAAGAGCGTAAAAATGGCGTCGACGCTCAAGATGAGCCGCCATTTGCAAACCGGCTTGCGATGTCCCACTGATTAGCATACAAGTTGCATACTATTCAATCATATTAAGCTATATAGCACTGACAAAAACTTGCTTTTATAATAATTACGAATATTTGATAAATTAATATAAGAAGATAATAGTTACTCTTCCGTCCAAATTTTGTATAGATATACACTTGAATTACTTTTATGTTTGTCATTTCTTTTAATGTGCTTTAATAGGCAAAGCAGATGATTTGAATTTAAAAGTCATAAATACTACATAATTTATTTTATCAATTTTTACTGTAACGAAAATTTTGTCGGACAAAATTGTGTTATAATAATTAATTGGAAATCAAGTAAAGTAGCGGCAAATCGAGGCGAAGTCTTAATAACATTTTTTAGTTCTTCTCAAAAATTAATTGCACCGAGATATATTAAATATCAATAACAATAAGATTTAATAACAAAATATTATACAGATTTTTGTATAGATTTATCAGTGGTTAAAGATATATACAGACATTGTAATCAAGATATATAATAATACATTAAAAATATAATTACACTTTAAGTAGTAGACTTTTTACAGCAACTTAAAATTGCAAACATCTCTCTATCATTCTTAATGCTTCTTTTGTACATTTGTATAATCGTCGCTGAAAAATTTCTCGCGAATCACGAGAAGTATATATCGAATAGTCCGGACACGCATTAACGTGACACTATGCTCGCGCGATAGTCGCGGCATTTTCTCTAGTCAGCTCGTACAGAAGTTCCTTGCACTCTCTTTGTCTCTCCTGCCGATCAATGCACCCGCGAACGATTCCGTTTCCACCTTATGGTCGAAGAAGACAGACGACACCATGCTCGTGTCGCTGACCGCGTAGTCTTTCGTTTCTCGTCATCGGATGCGTTCTTAGAAGTGCAACGGAGCCCCATCTCTATACGTAGCCAGCAGTTTCTCCGTAACATTGATTAGTGTGTCTTATCAGAGTCTCGTAAGCAACGAACGTCCACCTCATCTTTTCGCTTCTCTCGTGAAACATATCGTGATCTGTTGTAGGATAAATCTAGCTCGCGAGTTTTAATTCAACGAATTCTCTTTTATGTATGTACGGTCTGTATGTACATATAGAAGCTCGCCTTCTATCCAGCGCAACGTGCGAATTATAAATGTTAATTTAATTATCTCCAGCATTTCTAATTAAAGATACAGGATCGTTTCCACGATTCGTACTTTAATTGTTTAAATGGGAACGAACGTCAATTTATGTGCATTTATTTTACAAGCATTACGGTAAAATAAATGTAACAAATAATGCGAATTTGGATGAAAATATAAAATACGATTGCGATCAATGTAAAATACATTATTGTTATGTCAAAATAATCGTTTGCATAAGAGAAATTTGTATTTGCTGAATACTACATCGTTATTTGCCGGCGGGAAATGTATCTTTTTAAGAATATCTTTTTAAGAATTTCTCTGTCTCGTTAATCTTGACTTCTCGTAAGTTTGGCTTGTTTGTATAACTGAAGAAATCTTCAGCAAAATGACAAATAATTTGAAAACATTGTAACGTGACACGGAATACACATAAGGTCAGCTCTTTATGATTCGTCCCTTGTTTCCTGACGTGACAATTTAAGGATTAATTAGGCTATCATCGATTATCGCTGATTATCACGTCGGGCTTTTCCTTCCTTCCTTTCTTTCAGCAACCACGTGTAATGGTTTGTAAACGTACAAGGGTCTTCATGGCTGCCTCTTTCCGGTCGGTCGTCAACTAACCGAGGTCACGCGAGCTTACGTAAAAAGGCACGTATCTGACTTTCGCGATCGAGGCAGACCGTGGGCCATTATTTATTCAACAGCCTCGTCCCACTTTGAGCTTTCCGCCGAGCCCGTGCAAGTCTGCGACGTCAGAAGGAGGGTTAAAAAAAAAAATAAAACGAGGGTAGAAACCAGGGCGGAGAGGAAGAGAGTTCGGAATGCTCCCTGAGATTTATTATTTTTTTTTTATTCTTCGTTTTATATGCTCAACCCGAAAAGAGCTCGTTAAAGCGTTACGCCTCATTTTATATACTTATTATATACATTGTATTCTAATTTTATAGATTTTATCATTTTAATTAATATCCAAAATGCGTTTCCTTAATATATATCCATTTATGAATTGTACACTTTTTGTAACGCAAGTTTGATTATCGCTATCTATCTCTTCGCACACGTTTTTTTATATTTAACTCTGAATTACAATCAATATTTTAAAAAGTTACTTCACGTAACCAAGTAGTACCAATATTTGAAATTTCATCATGTAAAACCCATACTGCGGAAATGAGTAGTATATATTAGTTTCCACGCAATTTTTACTGAAAAAATTCATTCCAACAGACATTATCGAATATCCCCCGAGTCATAACATCAGGCGAATTCTGATCAGACCGTAACGTGATAATTAAACTCATGGCGATTTGGCGCACTCTACTGCAGTCACCGCCGTTTACATTCTCGAGATGCATCGTCGCTACGTAAAACGCATGGAAAAAAAAAAAAAAAAAA
>NW_017305179.1:1852151-1852531 GCF_001594115.1 Trachymyrmex septentrionalis
GAGAGAGAGAGAGAGAGAGAGAGAGAGAGACGTAAAACGCGACGATCGGAGCGGCGAGGGAGGAAGAAAGAAAACGAGAATGGGCGAGAAGGGGAGAGGAGGACTCGGCAGGGCCTAACGAAATTTTAATTAAATTTTACAATCTGGAGACGACGTTGTCTCGGGTATTGTAACGCGGCTTGTACTTAAGCCTTTGTCACGCGGGCGGCGCGGCAGCAGAGATTCGTTCTCGTACCCCCCCGGCGGAATACAGCAAAGTGGGTGGTTGCATCCTCCTTTTCTTTCTTTCTCTCTTTTTCGCTTGCACGCCACGGCGACATGAATACACCACCGTCGCGTTGCATTTAATTAATCCCTCGCCGATTCCACCCCCGCCCTTC
>NW_017305179.1:1852631-1869695 GCF_001594115.1 Trachymyrmex septentrionalis
AACCGCCCGGCGTGTGTGCCTAAATTCGATTAAAACTAGAATCGCGACGCCTGCCGCCGAGTCGGCTCCCTGCATGGGACAGCCGCTTCCTGCATCCTTAAGGCACGCATCGCAGTCGGGATTACCCTGATGAACGATGAATCCCTGGAACGGCGTGTAATTTTGGTCGAAGGAGAAGGAAAATGAACGAATAAGTATGCGAGTTATTTATTTAAGTCCTTCTAATGTTAAATCGAATCCTGAATCTTTGGTAAGCGGCACATTTTTGCATTACAAAAGTTATATAAATTATAAAAATAAAAAACTGTATCGTTGCAAACAAGGGAAAAATATTGATGGGCAAAATATCTTGAACGCCAAGAAATTGTTTAATCAACACACTCGAGGGTTTCAAAGGGGGTATATTATCGTATATCTCTCTTATAAAAAATGTTTGAAGAGGCTGTCCTGCACAAATAAAAATCTTATTTCGGAATCGCAAACGTCGACTGGGCTCTCCAATTCTGTCGCATGCCTCTTCGCCGAGAGAGAACGAGAACGACGAATCTCGAATATCTCTTTCGCCGTTCCACGAGAAGCTGCGTGGTCCTCTCCTCCGTGTGTACTGAGAGAAGAGGGCTCCGCAGTTAAATTCGCGCAAAGTTACTGGCAATGCCGCGACCCACAGGCGTGTGTGCTTCACCCACGCACCTTCCCGAAGTATTGATTACTTTCTGCCTGTGGGAAGGAAGGGACGCGGACGAAGGGTAGGGCGGATAACAGGAGCGGGAGGATGAGGAGACGAAAGGACGGAAGGGAAGCCTCGCACTCTCTTTCTCTTTCTCCCTTTTCCGACTCTCGTGACGTCTTTCCCTTCTTATCCTTTCTTCTTACACACACGCACTATGCACTAATACGATCTATTTCTTACATAATTTTGATTATATCATTTCTACTTTATTTTATTTTATTCTATTTTATTTTATTTATTTTAGTTTGTGGCGAAAATAGAATTTTTTATTTTTTATTGTTTAATTTTCTTTCCAGTTCATCTCACTCTTTCTAAACACGTATTGTAGAAAATGCAACTTGACAAAATATATGAAGACTCTTATCTTTTTTTTTAACTTTTTATAAGTTCTCTTATTTCGATCCATTTCCTTTCCAATTAATCTTTATTCTCACAATTTTGCTCATTTTGATAATAACAGAAAATTCTTATTAATAGATATCATTTGTAGGAAAGTAGTATGTATTTTCTTTTGCTCTCTTGATTTTTCATTTAATACTACACCGTATGTATATACGTTCGTCCTTGCTCCTTCACCTTCGCCTTTGCCCTCCCCATCTCGTCTAAAGCCACCGTCGACATCAACCCGGTCATCCACTACGAAACGTGACCCTTGTATCTCAGGTTGTTAAGTTCTGCTGGGAAATTCGACGATCCTTCTGCTTCCTCGGTCTCGTTAAATATTCCGGACAGGATTATCAGTTAGATGAAGTCCACTACTCATTGTTAGATGAGAAGAAAGCCGCGGATTTGCTCTTGCGGTAGAGACATCTCCTACGGGAAACAATTGTCCTAATTATCTCGAGAAGATTCTCTCTTACAAACGGTGCTTCTTTTGGTAACAGAAATATTTTTACACTCTGAATGATTTTTTTCTCTCTATGTAGCTATGACATTGAAACACAAACTCGATATTATGTATTTCGTATTTAATCTGCTTTATATATAATCATGTATTAATATCTAATCAGTTTTCTGCTTTAGATGTCTTATAGAAAACTTTCAAGAATTATGTGTATTTTAATTTGTCTATACATTTTTTTTCTTGGGGACAAATTTTATTCAAAAAATGCATACAGGAACTAACTATGATATATTTATTATACTTATTTAACTTATAACGATGAATGAAGTACATTATTTATATTTAACTTATATTTTCGTATTGCAATGAATTTCCATCGACGTGAAGTTTTTTCTCGGCCGAAGAAATCCGTAAAATATTATATATATATGTCTGCGATATTTCCAATAATGACCTCGGCACATTATTAATCCGACCATGGTAGATTCCGTATCTGTGCCACCAATTGCCATCTATCATTTAGACAACGCAAAATCGGAAAATGTCAAATTCCGTGCCGCGAAACCGGCAAATATATCCGCCGATATCTTCAGCGACATCGCTTGACCTCGCAATATAATAAGAGGACTCTTAAGATGGTCAATCGACGTTCACTTCTGACCCAAATCTTTAGAAACGGTCTATCAGATCTCACGTTTAAATTTACGAATTTAGTTCATGTATAAAAAGAAATTTGTCGATGGAACGAACATTCTATTTGCAAAGATCTGTTCATTTTATCGGAGAATCGATTACAAAATTAATTCATCAAGAATATTGAATATATCAAATCTTAATTGACTGACTTTCTTAATTTTTGATCGATTAAAAAAAAAAAGAATTGGCGATTGTTCGAGGAACGAACTTTGAAACAGAGTGACCCGGTCAGTTTTGACTAAACCGTATCGATTATCGGGAGATGTCCACCCCTTTTTAATTCTGGACGTGTGCAAATTAACCCTCTGTTACGCTCTTTCGTGTCAAATCGAATAAATCATTTTTCACGTTATTTTTAACGGATATTCATGTGTATTGAATTCATATTTTTATTTGTTTCATTTGCTTTCTTAGTGATGACACATCTTAGGAATAATAATTTCATTCAATATTACACAATGTGTTCAAGATAAATCATTCAGCATTTATATGGTAGATAATACAACACACTGATTGTGAGTACAAAAGTCTTAGTAAATATAGGTCGAAAACTCAACTGTAGAACTGTGAAAAAGTGTTACTGAAACTGTCATTTTTTTTTTTTTTTTTTTAATAGAATATTAATTTTACAGATTCTATATTTTCGGGTATCCAAGTGAAATTGACACATTTGATTAATATAAAAAAATACTGAAAGTTCCAATAGTATTTGTTTTTTTTTTTTTCATAGTTCTATATTTCCTTATAAAAATAAAAAGAATTCCGCATTTATTGTATTAAAATATATAAAAAAATTGAAAAAAATGCAACCAGAGCTTTATTTAACAATAATAAAGCGGAGCGTAGATCTCTGCTAGTACTAACGAGAAATGTCACTGGAATTATCAGCACGACACTTTTTCTCCAAGGGGCGGATTACCTGATCGATCGCAGGTGATAGCGGTGGTGGTTGGATCGTTCCCGAAAATAGCGCCCGCGAAAACCAGACGGACGCGGAATGGCACGCGAAATGACGGGCCCATCTTCGTTATCAGCTCGCGCGCCGTCAATTTTCGTAGGCGCGAATCGGCCGGTGGAATCGGTGTGTGTAATCACTTTACGCGGTAGGAGAACTTTCGGAGTCTCGCCGAATCGATCCGCGTTCGTTCGGTCGTTTCCCCGGCGAACCATCCTGGCGGATTCGCGACGGCCGATGCACGCGCGTGCCTCCGAACCAGCGCATCTTAAAGCGCGATGAGACTGGAGACGATGCGCCGCACTTTCGCGGCTGTCGCGTCCTGGAAAGCAGAGCATCTACTCGATGCTCCAGTTAAGGAAAATAAGTTGCTTGCAATCGTGTCAGTCAGTATCGATATTGCTTTCAAATTTTATTTTTATAAATGTGCCTCTTAAGTAGTTTCTGTACTGTAAAAATAAATTAGATCTAAGTGTAAAGCATTTTAGAGAATTATTTTAATTATTTTCTATATTTATAAAGGCGTTTCTCAAACTTTCGCCTTTAATGGCATATATTTTATTTATAAATCTTACATTAAATTTCAAAACGTAAATTGAAACTACATATAAAAAAGAAATATAATTCTATAATTGTATTATCTTCAGATAATAATTATTATCTTTCAAGTTTGAAAATTTCAAAAAATAATTAAATGTATATTTGATTTCGATTGTATAATATTTTCACTTAATAACAAATGATGAAACGTAAACGTCAAATAATTTAATTCAGATATTATATTACGCTACGAGAAACATATTAAATGGAAATGTCAAATGGTTGATAACAAATGGTAAATAACAAATTTAGCTTAATAGTAGGTTTATATCTATCAAATTAAATAATGGTTCGGTATGTTAATTATTTAGAATATTAAATGATATATATTATTAGCCTCGAGAATGTGAATTACAGAAATAACTGAAATAATTTAAATAATTATAGATGAAATTAAAATTTTATTTTCCTAATTTGGTCAAACTTACATTATTATTTATAATAATTAAATGTTACAATCGCTAGATTAAGAGAAACTTATGATTTGTATTCTTTTCTGTTACAGGTAAGCATATTTTGATGATCACGATCTGCGTAATTAGACAACATCAGGTAATTAGATATTTAATATAGAAATGATAGATTTTTGTCTAATTAGAATAAATATCTAGAAATAATAACGATTGAAACAAAAACGAAATAGACTTTGATAGAAATAAATTGTTCAAGATTTTCATCTCAACTATTTCCGCCGCTGTTTAACATTATACAATAATATCTTGGCTTCACTAGAATTTAACGGCTTAAAAAAGATGTCAACTTTACAATTTTCAAGCGCGTCAAATTACGTACCTACGCGTTCATATGCGAAGGAATCAAATCTAACCTTATTAAAACTCTATTAGTTGTATCACAATTCTGAAAATGGAATGCCAGCTTCACTGGAAAACACCATCCGTGCATAAACTGTTCCTCATTTCCGAATAATCCCCACGCCCTTCGGCCCTTCGCCGCGTTCTCGCTCGTTATGGCGAGCGATGCGAGACCGCCAGCTGCGAAGGACTCTATTCCGGGAGTGAGCGTAGAAGCAGGACGCGAATTCGTTAATCGATCGCGAGACGTCTCGGCCGCGTTTTCGACTAGCCGCGTCCTAGGACGACGGCGCCGCCGCCGTCGCCGCCGCCGCCGCTTCCCACCTGTCGCACGCGTGCTTGCCTCTCCAGGATATAACCTTGCCAACCAGCCGACCAGGACGATCGCGAATTTCGAGCAACGAATTTCTAATAACGCGCGAAGCAGCCTAGCGCACCGCTAGGCAAATGTTAGAGCTATTAGAACATCTATTCGGGGACAAAGGTTCTTGCGGTAGTCCTCGGCGACGAAATTATCTTACGTCGGATTCAATACTGACAGAAATCGATTCCCAGATTAATCTTGTGGTTCCGAATTGGAATGAGGAACGTGTATTCTATGCATATTACGACAGCGATTCGTATTCACGCGATCGTCGAATCCCCACGAATTTCGAGACCGTTTAAATTCAAGATCATTTTTGTCATAGTAGGCGATGCAACTGCCGCTGCTATCGATCAGGCGGCTCTTGTAAAAGGTAAAGGTAAAGACTAAACCTCGTTACAGCTACTTTTGAATCCGTGACATTTCAAAAAAGTCAATTCCTGCCCCGCGCACAGATATTTATACTTTACGAACTATTGACTTATACCTAAAACGACTGAAATATCAGAATCACAATTTTATTATATTATATGGGTATTTTGTTAGAAATAGATATTTTCTTTCAGATACAGAATATTCTATTTATATAACACTTATCATTTATGTCACATAAGCATTTGTTGTTAGATACAAAAGAAGCAATTTTTAATTTTATATGTTAAAATATAAATGAATTTATTTCTGTGATTAGTTTCGAAATAAACATCGTTCGGGGTAACGTATTCATTCGGTGATTAATAAACTAAATTTGAGTCAAAAATACATTTTCTTGAGTTCAATTGCTTAGTCCATTATTTTTGTTAACGACAATTAACATATCATAGATAGAAGTAGAATCGTGACTCTTATAGATTAAAAATAAATTGGATATAATTTGACATTATAAATTTAGCAATGTACGTATAAAATACGTACAGACAATTCGGTTGAAAATTACTATTTTATAAAAATTTGATTGATCGATTAAAAATAAACGGGGAAGATGAAACGTAAAATTTTCATGAAAAATGAGAGCCGATAGATGTGTGCGAATCGAGGAGGAGAAAAAAAAAATCAGAGAATGTGACCCGGCCGGGGTAACGAATCCAGCACGCTCGATCCCCGGGCTGGCCTTGAAATTTCGCTCTCGCTATCATCCCAGCCGCTCTGTGGTCCCCTTCGACGTTCCCGTTGAAGGACGAGGAAAGAAAGAGTCGCGGAATATCGTGAGCAAGCGAGAGAGCTGACAGCCGGGGTCACCCTTTCCATGATAAGTTTATGTGGAGAGCGAGAGTGGAAGCAACCGGGGAGAGGGTGAGCAGCGACGAGAATTCGAAAGAGAAGGGCGCTGCTTCGAGTGGAGGAAGAAGAAGAGGAGAAGGAGGACGGCAAGGGGATGACGATGGTCAAAGGGCGAGGAACGGAGGTAGATGTGGGTGGTGAGCCCAGCAAAGAGGGAGTGGAACGGAATGGATGGGGAGGGAGGGAGGGAGGGAGAGAGAGAGAGAGAGAGAAAGGAACGGATCCCGGTGGAGTCGTCGCCGTGTCGGCTGAAATAGGGGGTGGAAGGAGCGCGTGAGGATCGCAGAAGGGGGTGAAGAGTGACGAGAGAGAGAGAGAGAGAGAGGGGCTCGCCACGCGCGCCCAGGGGTAGAGGGTCGTTCATCCCCGGGTCAAGGTTACCCACCTCCTCGCGGATCTCACCCTCTCGCGGCCCGGCAACGTGCCGTTTACCACCGGCTTCGACCGAACCTCCTCCCCCACGTCCCTGTCCCTTCATCTCTTTATCGTTCTCCATCGTCGTCGAATCCCTTATTTTACCTATCTCGTATCTTTATCGCTGCTGCTGCTGCTGCTGCTGCTGCTGCTGCTGCTGCTGCAACCACCATCGATCCTTATTTCCTTCTCCTTCGTGGCATCTTCGCAGGGATTGCTTCCGAACTCGCCCCCTCGTAAATCCTCGAAGGGAAGTCTCGAGTGCGTGTGTTTCTTTCGCGCGGGAATCAAGTCGGACTCGAGTGTCACGTTAATCCCCAAGATTGTAGGTTTTGCGAGTTGATGTGCATCATAATTTCCATCAGACGCTATGTCCGTCATAATTCGGTATTAGAATGTTATACACACGCTATATATATATAATACTATATATATTAAAAGAAAGAGAAAAGTTTCGATGATTATTTTGATCAATAACTGCTTCTCTTTAGTTTATAAATTTTTCGAATAAATTATAATGAACCGCGAGAAATTAAATTTCTCTTAATTTTCAATTAGTCCATCTGCACGTAAGGTGGAAAAAAAAAAAGAAACAAGTGGAACAAGCATCAACTCGAGCCTCCACTTTTTACAGGTGAAACATTCATAAGTTTGCAAGATTCTTATCAACGTTTTTTGTTCAATTCTCCTTTTTCTCACACCGTTACATGACACTACGAGTCTCCGGTGTCAAGACGATTCGCATAGTGAAATCAATGCGTGGCGGGCGACCACCCGAGACGTTCCCGTAACACGTGCCTGGACGACGAAACACCAGTGTCAGATCAGCGGACCTCCCAGGAGTCGCGGTGGCAATGTCCGATAATCCGGTCGCGGAATTTCTCCTCGCTAATTACAAAACACGAGGCAGCTCGAAAACGACCGTTATTCCGTTTCTAGGCAGAGCGTTCTTCTAGAAAAGAGTGTTCTCGCATACGTCGTCATAAAATCGTGTAAAATTGCGGCCTACGTTTTGACATTCGAGAGTTCGACCGTAATATCATCGCGGAAAGAAAGTTACTAATATAGCAAAAAATGATAGATTTAAAAATTCTTTTTTTTTTTCTTTTTTTTTTTTGTATATCTTCAATCTACCTTTCGATATCAATTATAAACATAATAGCATCGAATAGAATTAACACTTCGCGAAGAAAGAATTAACGCAAATTAGTCAATGTCTTTAATGGCATAAAAGAATGTATTTGAGCTTATTTTATCGAAATGCCAGCCCTCTGTCGCAATGTCGACCGTCTTTCTCGCTGTGCTCACGTCAATTCTAGTGTATTCCCTTCGGCATGATGCATAATTCGCAAATCTCGGGGAAGGAAGGAAAAGCCCTTCGTCGTGCGGCGTTGCCGTAAACTCCCGCCCTTCTCCCTTATTTATCACCCTCGTGTCGTCTGTACCGGCGCTTCTCCCTCATTCCGGAGATAGTTAAGAATGCATGCACTTCACGTTTGTCCGCATCCGCCGAATCCAGAGTACTAAAATAAAAGGTCTCTTTTATTAATTGTGCATTACGTATTCTATCCCACGCATTACGCATGAAAATTGAAATATCTGTGGCTTCACACAGATTAAAGCAGGAAATTGGAAATATGAGTTGTAATACGGGCGAAGTAAATCATAGTTAAATATATATGTAAAAATGAAACATAAATATCATAATATGCCGTGTATTATATTGCAATTATTTATTAGAATATATAAACAGATAATTCATGAAGAATATCAATGTGAATGTATTTGTGATGAAATTATATACATTTTTTTCCTTTGGAAGAATTCAGATTAATGAAATGTAAAAAAAGTAAAATATAAATTTGAAAAACATCTTGCATTCTTTTGTACGCCCCCCCCCCCCACACACACACAATATGATAATATAATTCCAGAAATGGAAAAAAAGGAAAAAATAGTATTTTCTTATTTCCATAACATATATTTTTTCTCTTTTGGATGAACTCGATCGCGGCTTTTTATTTTGAGAGGACGGTCGCGACATACTCAGCGGCAAGAATGAAGGACATTGTCGACAAAGGGAACAAAGAAAGAGAGATGGAAAGAAAGGGGCGGAAGGATGCGCCGCGGTCCCATCGCGAATGTATGCAGCTCGCGTTATTCCCGTGCGATGTTTATGCGCGGAGGAGTCTCTCCCTCCTGGAAATAACGTCGCCCGATGCCAACGGGAATGTAAGCGAGGGATTGCGCTCGCTTATTGCCTTAAATTGCTAATTGGACTCAGGAGCGACGCTGCCTTTCCACGTTACGCAATCCTTCTTTCTTTATCTCTCTCTCTCTCTCTCTCTCTCTTTCTCTTCGAGTCTCCCGAATCCACCGTCTACTTTCTCTCTCAGCTCCCGTATCTGCCTCCTCTACGTCTGCCCAGCTCCTCGACTTCCTCGATGCCTATTGTCGACGACGCCAGACCGTCGTCCTCGATCGGGAAAACGAAAAGGGTGCGTCTGGCTGTTGCGTAAGGTTCCAATGGAATTTCAGCGGTGCACTCCGCGACGAATTCGATATCGACTTTTTCTCGGAGTGAATTTAATCAGCGGCATAATTTTTTTTTTTTTTTTTTTGTTATTTATCAATATCAAAGACTGATCATAACGAATTGATTCTAGTCTAATTCCAAAGAGTTTGAGTAAAGTTTTAAATTTAATTTTGTGTCAATTATATTCCAAGTTTTATTTATGCGTCGTAATACAACAAATAAGATGAAATAAGTCCATGTGTAGTAATGTCCATGAAATATTATATAAACTACACAGAGCCATTTTTATTACCAAAATATATAAGATTTTAATTCGTCGAAAGAGTATGATGGTTGAGCGTAGCGTATTTAAATTACTTTCGCAACCCCCAAAATGAGTAAAATAAAATGGATTTTACTAATTCGTTTCTCTCTGTGTACACCTGAGAATTATCGATCACATTACAATCGACGTTCCACAGAGAAAGAACCATTTTACTATAAGGTATTATTTAAAAATTTACATACAGATCTGAGAAATTAATTTTGTTTTGAACCATCGAGAGAATTACGTAGGAAACTTAAGCACGATGAGCAATGCTGCAAAAAGGTTTGACATTATAACAATTATTAGTTTGAGCGTCCTACATAATTATTTCGATAATCTTTCTTGCGCGTAAGCGTGAAAATATAGCGCGTATCAACTTTACATTACTTTCAATTACTTCGCTGGATCGAGGAAATGATCCGACGGATGTGTCTCAATTCGCAGACTAGTGTAATTGAATAAAAACACTAGCGACGAATATACCGGGTCGAAATTGCATACCTACCGCTTCGGGAGTCGCCGCATCCTGTCCGCGATAAGGCGGCCGCCGAAGAAATGAGGTATATCGTGCTTTCGCCGGGGCGATTCCGAGGTTCCACCTGCTGGCACCCGGATGTGGTACGGCGATGCGACGCGTTATCTTGCGCTCCTGTACTCCTCGCGCACGAGCATTAATCCTCCCCGCCGGTGAAATACACGCTCGCGGGCGAAATTAACATCGCGACTCCGCGGCCCGTTAATAAAGCCGTGTGCCACAGCTGCGTGGACTTATGAATATTTATGATCTAGATTTGTTCAACGAAAAAGCAAATCGCGAAATCATCGTTTCCTCGAACGCAAGTACGCGGCATACGGGTGCACTTGCGCATCAATATGTATGTGTGTGTGTGTGTGTGTGTGTGTGTGTGTATGTATTATATATACGTGTGAGTTACATAACATGCAATCGACGTATGACGACGATCGAGCAATATTCGATTTGACGTTCGAAACATTCAATTTCGTAACGCGGCGATTGACTCGCAAATCTGATTTGTTACAATTACTTATTGCAGATAGGACATTCTCTTTGATCTAGGAATCATTAATCATCTACACTGAAAAAAAAAAGAGTACGGTAGTAGAAACGTGGAGTGAAATAATGTCAATCGAATAGTCAGTAAATATAATAAAAAATAATTTTATTTTTTTTATATTTAGTTAATTATTTTTAATATTTAATATTACTAAATCAATTATATTATTATGTCTCATTAATGCTTAACATTTAGAAAAGTAAAGTTATTTTCAGTTATATATTAAAAAAGCATTTCGATTAAAATTACTTCACTCAAAATTTGATAATTATTACCAGATCCTTTTTTCCCAGTGTGATAACATTTTATAATTTGTAATTGATCGTAATTACATATCGCACTTCGAAATCCCATAATGACGTAAGATACCTTAATTAACGCCGTTGAATCTTCTGTACGGAAATATGACTTTATTTAACTTATCTTTTCATAATTCTTTTTAATTGATGATTGATTGATTTGTGATGACGTTTAATATTAATATATATTTTACTTTTAAGTCTTTTTGTTAAACCACAATTCCATGAAAACTGATTGAGTGAGAAGCAAAGTGTTTGGTCACTCGTCTACAGTCTTCAACCTCAATTCACCAAGACTTCTGAAGTTAAAAGCACGGTTAAACGCAAAAAGTGCACGGAAAGTACGGAGATGTTCCTCCTAAATATGACAGGTATCGATCGTAAATAGCGGAGGATTTCCGTGATCGTAGGTGCGTGCCGGCCACGTGGCAGCTGCCTTCAACAGCTGTTACCGCTCGAACGCGTCGAGAAGCGCGTCGCTTTTTCGGCGCTCGCTGCCGATTTTTAATGTTTGCGTGTTCGTAAAGAGGAGGCATTCCTCTCCCGCGGGAACAGAGCGCGTTTCTTATCGGCGATGCATCATCGCACCGATCCTGAATGTGATATCGGCACACTCGCAGACCGCAATTATACACAGCAGCGAAATCATGTCCGCGTTCCTCGACATTTCAGCTCGACATAGCTTCTCTCCCCTTATATATTTTTCGGTCATGTACAAACGAACCAGGGAAATGAGGAAAAAGTCAGGAAATTTTGCAAAATTTTCTGGAAAATTAAAATTTTTTTGCTTCAACGATAGTTTATACTATATTGCTGTGAAATTGCTCAATAGAATATTTAACAATGTCTAGATCAAAGTGAATTTACAAAAAATTTCAAAATATTATTGAAAGCATAAAAAAAAATTATGACATTTTGTCTGGAAATCAGAGAAACGTTTATGGAATTTTAGGATAAGAAATTTTTTATAACAAATTATTGATTTCGAATTTCTTTTTATTTATTTTCAATTTATTTTGTAGATTTTGTTTATTTTGTAATATACAGTTAACTTCTTGTTTTCATAATCTCGAGTTTGTATTTGTTTTATTGAAAAGTAATTTCTATGCATAAAAATTACTTAATACATATACATAACTGTTTAATATAACATATATAAAATACATAAAAAATTACGAGACATTTTTCATACGACCGAACTTGTCATAAAAATCACCGATAGGAAATCGTAAAATCGTTCACGAATGTAAGCGGATAAAGTGTTTGCCAGGGAAGATTTTTACAAAAAAAGAGAGAATGTTTGCAACAAACACGGCGGCATCTTTTCGGCGACGAATTTAAACCTCTCAAGTCCTCAAGAATCCCTTGCTGTCATTTAGAAAACGCTGAGATTATTCGAGTGCTTTTACGGGAGTAAAAATGTGAGCACATAATGACAGCTTCTCCGTCTTTAACGAAGACAAACAGCGACTCTCGAATATAACTCTCGGTTGTCCACCAGGGATGATCGAAAGCAAGAGATTAATGTCCCAGTTTTAATATTTTCAATTAAATCCGATTTTAGCATAATATGATTTATACTTTTATCACTTACTTTTTGCATGAATCCTATATAACAAACTCAAATAATTTTCTTTGAAAATTTAATGAATAATCGTTTCGAAAGTGAGGGAAAAAATTCTATTGGAATATATAATATATTGCATATAAGCGAACGAAACTCTAAGAGCTAATTCGATCGATCAAGCTTGATTAATATTTAATCGACGCAAAATAAAACGCAACGTGTAACCATCAAAAAATCAATTAAGTCTAAATAGCAATTACGATTTAAAACACATATTCTGCTTTTTAAATTTTGAGAGCACATGCAGCATAAATAAAAATTTCACAAGACGAGTACGTGTTATAACTATTTAATTAATTTCAATATATATATTTAATTATATTTAAATATATTTTAATACCCAAACATGTTACATATTTTAACGTACATTTATATTTCATAAGATAAAATTTTTAATAGACACAATTATATTCATTATAGAATTAAATTTACAACATATTTTAACACATTAAACTTTATAAGTTTTACAACTGATAAAAGAATTTAATAACTACTAAATGTTCAAATGAAATAGTTCCGATCAAATATTCAATTGATATAATAAAAAGATAATTTTACTTTTCTACACGTTTATTAATAATGCAATTAACTATTTACCTAATAATTACGAAGTATGAAAGAAAAATAAAATTCTTTTTTTAATTGTATTAACCGATCGTTCTCTCGATCGATATTATTTCACTCAATATTTCGTATACTACTAGCCGAGTATTTTTCTTTTTTCCCAGCGAAACCTGAAATTTTTACGTATTCCGATATACGTGTATTTATACACTACATTTATGTATATCGATAGCTGAGTGCACTTGGTGCACCGTGAGGAATGCATGCAGGCTGTTATCTTTCCTTGGAAGCTCTGAACGCCCCGGCGTCGCGCCGCTAACCGGCGGCTCGGGCGTTTCCGTGCGCGGGTGTCCGAGCCGAGGCGCTCCGGTCGACCGGTTGCTCCGACGGGCGCAGTACGCGGCGAGACGCGAGCCAGTGTGTCGTAGCTTTTTTTCGAACGTTAAACGGGCGTCGCGCCCGAGTCTCGGTACCGCGTACGCGAGTTCGATTGCTTTATTCGCGAGCCGCTACCGCGCCTTCGTCGCGCTGCCATCCCGAGTGTGGCGAGAGAGAGAGAGAGAGAGAGAGAGAGCCGCGAAGAATCGGATCCGAGGATCGCGCTGCGTTTGGAAAGTGATCGGAGCTGGGGATCTCTCTCGAGTCAATCGAAGCCGGAAGTGCGACTCGCGGACACGTGGTAATTATTCGATGATGATAAGAGCGCGCGGCGCGGCGCGGCGCGACGCGGCGTGGCCGGCGGAGGAGGGCGAAGAGGAAGGAAAGAAAATTAATTCGACCGACGCGAGCTTTTTCCTCGCGTCGCGACTCGCGACGTGGCGCCAACGTAATTTCCACGCGCGAGCCTTGTAACACGCGCGTGCGTGAGTTCGTAATTTTCCGCGGATTGGCGATTCGCGGAAAAACCTCGGAGCCGACACTTCGCTCGTGAAACTCCAGAGTCCGCGAAACTGTACGAACGTTACCGCGCGATTGCACCGAGAGAATTCTTTAACTTTTTTTACGCAACGTACACGTCGCGCGGTAGATAATAGAGAGTTTTTGCAATAACGTGAATCCAGATACGCCGCGCACTAAAGTCGCACGTTATCCTTTGTTTGTTTAATTAGTTGTTAAGAAACCCGATGATAACCCGACCTTAGCGTTCATCGTATCTATAATAAATATTGCAAAAACTCACTATTGGCACTTTAGTGTAACGTAAATGATAGCGCTTTAGCTACGTTAATTAAGCGCTTATCGAGCGTTCCGGCAAGCGTTCCGTTTGGCGAAAATACCTCGAAATTGTCTTAATAAGCGCGGAGACTAATTTCCTTTCCGCCAACCCGCGGACGACGATTGCTCGAAAATTACGTCAAAGAGACTCGAATTACAAACATTGTGCAACTAATCGTAATCGGAGAACGAACTGATCACAGTGTCAATTTCTTTCGTGCATTTCTATTTTCATCCCTGCGCGTTATAAGAGTTCAAAACGAGAATTGAATTAATTCGTATAAACGGCTTTAAATTTGACAATGTTCACACGTGTGAAGTGTGATCCGATTTTCCTGTCCACAGGTAGCTTTACGTATTTTGATATTCGAGAAAAGTGTATCAAAGAGTCTATACATTTCGACAAAATTCCTCCCACTCCAGCTCGCTCGCTCTCTCTCTCTCTCTCTCTCTCTCTCTTTCTTTCTCTTTCTCGCGTGAGTCTCCACTTGAGACTTGTGTTCAATTTTGTAACCGAAGAACGAGAGAAAGAGAGATCGCAGAAGAAGAAAAAGAATGATTTCTCTGACTCACACTGTTTCTTCGGCACACACGAGCCTCGCAGCTTGCAGACGTCGTTAACGCGCGCGCCTTGTTAACCCGCCATGAGCGCCTCTCGTTTGAAGAATCAAAAATTATTTCTCCCCGGGAATTACTTAAAAAGAAGTTCTTTTCCTTTGCGTTTCACATTTATACCCACCCTCGTCTTATATATATTTATCTCACTTTGATCTGCTTTTTCACTCCGACATTTGAGATCTTCAGAGCAACTAGTTCTGTTCATTTTTAATATAAAAAAACTTACAAATTAGTAAGCAAAAAATAGATTGCGTAAATTACTAAATATTCTAAATTTGTCCGATTTGGGAGTAGAGAGAGAGAGAGAGAGAGAGAGATTACTTTATACGTAACTATTTTTTAATTTTTGTTCAGGTTTTATATACGAGCAGCATTTTTAATTGCACGAATTTATTTTGCGCGAGTACAAACTTTCATTTATATTTGCATTTCTCGACATATAATGCACATTTAATTAACACGATCCTCTTGTGGCGCTCATCGTACTTGTCCCTTAGAAAAATATTTGGGCACAATATTTGCTAACTTAATTTAACAATTCGACAACGTATGAAATATTCGTGGAACATTTTTTTTTCGTTTTCGCGTTCATTTATGCATCGTTTTATATGCATATGCTATTATTTTGTGAACAGAACTGCGACGTCCAAATTTTTCGTTCTCACGAACCGATCCGCTTCCATGATCTTCTCTCCGATACTCGAGAACGCATCACTGCGGCGCGGAACACGTGGCGCGTAGCTTTTTTGTTTGCGAATTGACTCACAAAGTATATTAGTGTGTAAAGAAGGAGAGGAAGGAAAAGAGAGAGAGAGAGAAAGAAACAGTTACAATTCGCAAAGGGAGAGTCATTTTTCGGTATGCGTCGCTAATGAACACGAAGGCGAACGGAAGGCCAACCATCCATTAGAAACCGACGACGATGACGACGACGACGACAAGAACTTCTCGTTAACATCTCGACGCGTCTTCCAGTTGCAAACGGAATCGTAAGTTTCGACTTGATGTTTAAAATATATATATATATATATATACAAAAAATTCTCGATCCTGTATAACAAAAAATTGAATCGGCTATGTTATTAAAGATGCATTGTAAATAAAAAAGTAAATTATATAATATATTTATAAATTTATACGATAGACGTATGTAATCAATTATGGTTCAATTTTCTATTTGCTGACTAACTTACGTGGTTAATCTTAACCTGGTGATAACGTAAAAATTGTATTTTTCTACCTGTGGTCTTAATCACTAAACTGATGATTTTGTAGTGAATAACTTTTAAAATTAACTAGGACAAAATTATTAGTAGTTAATTATAGAAAAATACCTTTACATTATTATCAAGTTAAGTTTAAACCGCACAGTTTAAACCACAAGCTAACCAGATAACGAAAAACCAGGTCTAAGTCATTAATAAGAGATATCGTATCCTTCGTTACTTGAAATAAATTTAAGATTCGAAGACGACACTCACATAATTGCATAATTGCTGAAGGCGAAAATGGAAGATGATTTAGGAAAATTGCGCGTGTAGAAATTTCGCGATACAAATTTAACTTCCAAGTTATTTATCCAATAGGAAGTCAACAAGTATGTCATTAAATGTTTCTCATCGGCTCGTGCTGATAACAAAATCAAGATCTGTTAGAGCGCATACAAATTTTGCATACGTGTACACGCATAATAAATAAGCATGTTTACCGCCACACGGTATCTGCACAAACTTCACGAACAATACATTTATTTATACGAAGCACGCGCCCGCACGGTCGATCTCCCCCGATATCATCTCTAATGCCAATTCCTCCGCGTCGATTCAATGTTCCTCGAGCGTGGATTCTCAAGCCTGCGTCTCCGCACTTTCTCGCGTTCCCGTTCTTAATCGCGCCTAACCGGAAACCGCGTAGACTGCGCTGCAGTCCGATAATGTTATGCAAAGAGCTGTGCAAAACGCACCCACCGGTCGTCGCGCTCGTCGATGTACACAACGCCACTTCCACTACTATCTTCCCTCAGCGAGCGAAAAACGCTCAAGATATTAGCGTTCGGCGTATCCCCCCCCCCCCTCCTCCTCTCTCTCTCTCTCTCTTTTGCAAAAAATTAAATTATCAACAAAAAT
>NW_017305179.1:1869795-1873712 GCF_001594115.1 Trachymyrmex septentrionalis
GAGCGAGCGAAAAACGCTCAAGATATTAGCGTTCGGCGTATCCCTCCCCCCCCCTCCTCCTCCTCTCTCTCTCTCTCTCTCTTTTGCAAAAAATTAAATTATCAACAAAAATTAGTCTGGCGAGCCAATTTGCGAGTAATTTCTTATTCAATTCTCGCACGGCTTGAACAATTTTTTACGGTTCATATACGATATCACGTTTTTATCTGAAAAATTTTTATTAGTTACACACAGAAAAGTATCATTCTTATAATAATTACTCAATTTACTTTCTTCTTTTTAAGTAACGGTTGTCTTTAACAAGGAATATTTTCTTGAATAACAATCTTAAAATATAGGCACTTATTACAAATTCTAGGAAAACATTATTATGTACTAAAATCAGGAATAATTTTTTTTTTTTTTTTCTAAGAATATTATAAAATTCATCGAGGAAACGACTTCATATAATAAGCAAATTGAATTTATTTTAATTTAATAACGTTGACAGAAAACAGCAAGCGTTTCGTATTCCAAAATTGTGATTTGTCAATCTTTTTCGGATTGTGCTACTGAAAATGATACCGATGAGATACCCCTATATTTGGCGGGAGAAATAAGTAAGTTGCGTCCAGATTACAAAGCCAACACACGTTATGCGTCATGATCCGTTGATCTCGATGATTCACATCAGGCAATCCACCGACCATGTTCAGCTTTTCCATTGACAAATGATTTCACGGGACACTTGTTGCTTTTATCGGGATGTGTTAGTGTTATATATTCAAAATTTACAGATGAAAATCGCAAACGAGAAATGGAACTCACGAAGATCTTACCGAGATTATCAGTGAGAGAAAAGAATTATCATTTTCTCGAAGTTAATTTACCATTTTTTTTTCTACATTCCAACGACAAAATCGATGCTGTTTCGAAAGATTTGGACCTTGTAGCATTATTTTCGTATTTTATACGTGATATCCCCATCGCAATCATGATCAATCATAAATCATAAATTGCATCGGGTATAAATTGTATTCATTTCGTTTTCACAGGGACTGTAGCATCTCTTAATCACGAATGTTGATTATGATTATCGTTATTGTTCACATTGGGATAATTAACGAACGCGAGGGAAATAAACGAACGGAATTTGCACGAGTCATTGGCGGTCTTGACATCATCTCTATCATATCGAATGATTCAGCACAACTCAGGTTGTGAGAAACGGTAATAATCGCGCGCGCGCGCGCGCGCGCGCCGTTCAATATTTAACCGACCGATGCAAATTACATTTACAATACGCAAGTGCGTTTAACGTAGACGGTCGCGTTAATGAATGCCGTTACAATCCGTAAACATCCGTGATTCTATTCTCAAAAATGGAATAACTTTTTGGAGTCAATTTATTATTGTATTATTTTTCCTTTTAAGGAGATCCTAAAATCGTCGCTATTACCAACCAAATCATATAATTTTTATATAACAATTTTTTTTGCTCTTTCACTTATTCAAAAGTTCTTTTTCAAGCATACTCACGTATTAATATGTGTCTGTGAGGTGGAGTTTATATCAAGAACGTCACAAAATAGAGATCTTCCTTACCATTTCTTACTCCAACATTCAAAAAAGTGCAGTTGTACGGTGAAAATTATCTAAGTACGCGCGAAAAGAATAGCTGGAATAGATAAATTTCTAACAAGTACTGCGATATTGGATATGTATTCCATACAATCATGTAGGTGGCAGAGATAGAATGTAGATTTGTGCTATAAATTCTACGATCGAATGATACATAATTTTCTATCAGACACCAAAAAACAGCTATAATTCTAGCTGGAGCAGCAAAATATTTTTTTGCGCGAATATAGCGCTGTCATAACAACATTTGCTTCGTATAAAAGCTGTGAAATCTGTACTTAAGAAATAGTTCACAGACTAGTAGTTAGCACGAAGAAACATTTCGTGGAGTTTTTAGAATTGGACTTGGACATCTAATCGAAACGTTATTGTTATACGAAAATTTATTTAAATTTATTTAAATTTGTGTGTGCGTGAGATATCGATATATAATAGTACGCGGTGGTGTGTCAATGACATGTAAATCGTCTACGTATAAAAAATGCTATTTACGATATGACTAATCGTCTTTGGTATCCCTTTAATAATAAGTTTTTGATATTTTAAAACGTGAAATATCTTTTTCTCGAAAAATTGTTGTCTTTTATATATATATATATATATTATATATGCATGCTGCAACTGAAGACGAATATACATCTGGGTTACACACGCATAGACACATAGATAATGTATAATAAGGTTTACGGTCGTAACGATATTTCGTCGCAGCAGAAATATCCTGAACTCGGGCCAACAGTGTCGCGTATGTAGAACTACGTCGTCATTGTGGATTTCGACGTTTTAGAATAAGTTCGACGTGTCATTTCTCGATATATATATATATATAACGATACGAAGAGTACTTGCCTTCTATTAATAATAATATTTTATACTTGAAAAGAAATAGAAAGATATGCCGTTAAATAAAATCCGTCTCGCATTTCAGAGAGATGAAGAGTTGGGGATTAAAAGCAATGGTAGCGTGCAACAGAAAAAGCAGCTTTGCAACTGTTGCAGGAGATTCTTCAATATGATTGATTTATACATTTTACATTTAGATTCATGAGAAATCAAGTGCCAGCACTATAAACCAATTATGTTAAAAAAAGAAATCTTACATCAGTTGCAAAGGTGCTATTTCTGTTGAACGCAATAATTAGAAACGACCTGGCAGTGCACTGTTTATTAATCTTTTATCACTACAAGCTTTTATTCCTGCACTAGACTTCGCTGGAGCTCTCTCGTTTCTTCACCAAATGTCAAACATATGTCTGTATGATTTTAAATTCCAAACGTGTATGCCAGTTCAGCTATAAACTTTATGCTGCAAACTATGACTTGGAAGTCGTCAACTCGCCCCAATTCTTACCTCACTCTTCGTGGCAGCAAAGTGCATCCTTCTGATAAGACAACAGTGAATCTTTTGCGACGATTACGTCACCGTGTCGACGTGGTCCGCATAGCTTCTGAACAAATTGGCAACAAGGATACATTTCCTCGGCATTGATTCATCGCACGCCTTCTTCTCCTTTTTTCTTTTTTATCACAGTCTTCCGCGAATCGGCCGGAAATTGTCATCGCATTGTCGTCAATGTTATTCGTACACATATACATTATCTTTTCGAAACGTAAGGTGTATCTTTCCAAGTATCTAAATAATATCACACGTCGTAATAAATTTTCAAAAGCAAAGGATGTTCGCAAAGCAAAGGATAAATTTCACATTCGTTTAATCGACCCCATCAAATTAGAAGATAGCCAAATATGGTAAAACTAATTGCTATTATTTTACTTTACTTTTCTCTTTTACGCTATTTACTTATTAATTTATAAAATAGACATCTGTACATAAGTCTTCTTCCTGTTATGAGTACGAAGATAAGGAAGAGAATGAATGCCGGTGAATAGCCTTGAATCATTATATGAGTGTTTTCAAATCGCATCGTATCTCTCGATATAAATGGAATAGATTAACAATTCACATTACGATAAAAATAGAAGTAATACGAACGAATATAAATCTCATTGCAGCGATTTAACATTACGACGGCGCTTGCTTTTAAACGTTAATTAAGATCCTCTTAATATCTCTTATTCGTTTCGTGAATGGAGAAGGGGAGGGGAATTTTCTAAAATATATATACATCTTATTGTGTCGAAAGAAAATTTATCGATGAGTACTTCACACCGCTCGGCGGCGGTCGCACAAATTAGTGCAGCGTGTATATACCGCGTTAAGTAGTCGCTATCACAAAATAACTGCAGCATAATAAACATCCGAGAGAAGGAAAGGGGGGCGGGGAGGAGGGAGGGGG
>NW_017305179.1:1873812-1893790 GCF_001594115.1 Trachymyrmex septentrionalis
GGGGGGAAGGGAAGGTGTATACACCGTGGTATGCGCGCGTGTTTTTGATACGCGCCTAATCGCCGTGACATAATCGCCGTACCGCCGGCGCGCAGCATGACGTGATCTTGTAATATAATCGATGCCCTTTTGTTCGGAGGCCACGGCGGCTCGTTAAGGTAAAAGCGCACACATTAATGCGCGCGGCATACACACGTACACACATATACGCGATTTATCGGGTGTGATCCATCAGAGAATTATTTTTCTCGCGTGACACGTGAAAAAAGGCAGATCGCGAGACGATGTATGGTTGACGATCGCCGGAGCACCCCGGCTGGGACTTTGTCGGTGTACTTCTCAATCGATGGAATTGCCATCCTTTCAGGTTCCTGTACTCGTTCAGAAAAAAAAAACTCGTGTCTCGCCAATTATTTCCGCTTTATAATCGAATCTCTCGCTAAAATCTCTGTCATTAAAAACGATGTATAAAAACGATTCGAAAGGACGGCGTCTTACTTACGTCGGTATACCTGCTCGGTGTGTGTACCTCTCATTTTCCCTCTGTAATATTTTGGTTCAGAAAACACAGATGCACACAAATTGCTTTCTCTTATTTTGTCGGGGTTTTGAAAATATTTCAGTACAAATAGGAAAATATGCATACTTTTTAAACGTAAAGCATGAGAGAATGCATCAATTTTTTTTTTTTTTTTTAAATATAACACGCCGGAAATGTGTTAAATTTTGTTTTCTTTTCAATATAAAAGTCGCGAGAGATTGCGTCTATTTTTGATAAAATCGAATACAACGCCTTGGACTCTTTCTCCGTTTCATTAATTCACTTTAGATACCGATAAGCGACGTACAAGTCGTAACTCGGAGCATATCGATGAAACGATATATGACTAAAAATATACGTTTGCGCATTACAAACGAAGAAAAATATGATATGAGGATTGAAAGGGTTGAACGCAACGAAACGGTGAAATACCTGGGAAGGTTTTAACTTAACCAGGTCAAGCCTTCCGGCAAAAACCGAACGATCAGGTCCGATCCGATTTGTGTCCGGTCGCTCGCGACTCCGAACGACAGCTCGATAGTATTGAGCTCAAATAAACACGCGCTTTTGTCTCATGGCGTCGGCCAACTGCCGACGCGCAGAACTCTGGACGCAAAGTTAAAAATAAAGGCGACCGTTTAGCGGTCTTTATATCCAGGCCGGCCGCGACACATAATAAGGAACTGGGATCCCGGTGTTCAATATCAAAAGCATTTCATTTTAAACCAGTTGCCTTTTAATCAATCCTGAATTTTTCCACAGATTTCTTCGTCGTTTGAAAATCAATTTTTACCTTTTTCCAACATGAGATATTCTTTTCAGATCAACATGACGATGTAATTCCAGGAAAAATGAATTGGATTCGTTTTTTTTTTTATATTAATTATTATTATACACCACGCCGAAAAATTTAAGGAATTACCTATTCTGTGCTACAAAATCAAACAATTTTCAAGAGAGCGTAATTTCATGAAAAATGATTGTAATGGGATAAAATTCAGAAAGCATTTTAAAGCTCGGAGTCCCTACCTTTCAGATTGGTGTAATTTAGATAACTATCTGAAAAGTAGAGACTTCAAAATATTTTTTCAATCATTTTCATTGTCATTTTTTACGAAGTCACACTTTCTTAAAAACTTGCTTATTTTTGAACGAGAATAGGTGATTAATTTGATTCTTCCGACAAAATCCAGGAGTCTGCCGACTTCATCAATAGTTCATCTTTAATTAGTAATTCCCACTCATATTTTCAGACGTGTAACTTTTAATTAACGGAAAACGACAAGTCAAAGTGCGTATTTTTTTTTTTACAACCAGAGAGATATGAAATCGCACCGACACGTTTCTTACCGGTGGCGATCATCGACGTAATAGAGTAGTGATCGCAGAACACTAATTCGTATATAAACGTAAAATTAACTTCTGCTTTGTAAAATGTCCGATTCGACAGAGCGAGACATGGGTACTATCGATGAGGTCGATCGACCGGAGTCCGTGCATCTCGTACAGAAAATCGCTTTCTATTACACGCCTGAATCGCCGTGGCCATCCGCCGCTTTCTCACGGAAGCTCTCAAAAAGGAAGAAGGCGAAAAAGGACGAAGAGAGAGAGAGAGAGAGAGAGAGAGGGGGGGAGAAAATGAAGAAGAAGGAAAAAGAGCGCAGAGTTTATCGGCATCGAAACGGCGTTTCGCGCGATCGAACATGGGGCCGGGTCGTTATACCTGACCGTTTAATGTTACATGTACATCTGAAGGCGCACGTATGTGTCTACTTTTATCCATGTGTACCTGTCGTATCGATCGTTTCCTTGCCGTTCGCCAGCGCGACCGTAACGTGCGATATCGAACGCAAACAGTCGCATTCGATACCTTCCCTCCTGAAAATCAAGCGTGTGTGACAGAATCCACCGCAAAAAAAGAAAGCCACGATGAAACCACGGATGAACTTGGAACGACTTCTACCTGTCGTTATCCGAAATCGAAACGGTGGAAGATTAATGCCAAGATTAATGCTAAGCAGGCACAAAGCTGGCAATCAGGAAAATAATAGAAATTAAAAAGCAGGTCAGGGAGATCAGGGAATTTTGCAAAATCTTCTAGAAAAATTGAAATTCTTACATTAATTTAACCGTATTGCTTCGATCACTGAATTATTCTGGCTAAACCTTCACATTGAGGTATATATGTAGAATAATTTTATTTATCACGCATACTTTAATATAGTTGTCGATTAAATAAGGATTATGTATACTAAGAATTTGGAATATAACGAGCATTTATTGTCAGTTTAATTTTTATAATCTATGATAATTAATTCGATAACAGAATGTGTGCTTGCACAATTTTACGGAATGACCTCTACGATGTATATATATTTATAATAGAAGAATGTAACTACGAAGATGACAAGACCGAAAGCATTGCATTGTTGCGAAAATAGATATGAAGAAATGGGTCCATCACTTTGCGTAACTATAATTTACAGAAATTGTATTTAATCGTGATTATGATTTTTATCAAATTTTCGTTAATTTATCAATATGTACACACTGAGGATGGACCTGACAAATAGGTGGAAACGTATATATTTTTAAGAATTTAAATATACGAAAAATTTAGCTCTTAATTCTTCTGTTATTCATTTTTGTTAATTATTATTGAGCCATCATAAATTTATCTTTATTTAAAATTCTTGGTTTTCAAGAAACTTAATACGCGTACGTTACGGAATTTTCGATTGCAACTTAACAATTAAATGAAAACGGTGTTAGCAATATCAATAGTAATTTACCTTGACCTTTATATTAAGTTGCTCTCTCAATAAAATATTTGATGATTTCCAAATCAAGGTGAAAATAAAAATTTCAAAATGTTGAAATGTTCGATCATATTTTGAAAGCGTCAGGGAAAATTATGAAAATTTATCTGGAAATCAGGGGTAAAAAAGTTACGGAATTATTAGGATGAGAGGAATTTGTGACAACCCTGGTAAAGGCGAGGGAACAGTTCTTATGCATAAGGCATAAAGCAGAAAAGCAAGCAATCGGAATCTTTTATTTCATGGAAAAGGAAGTAAATGAAGAATTTTGCTTGGTCCATTTTCATATGCATTATGCGTTATGCAAAACTTTGTGCTTCCGCCTGAAAAATTGCAATTAAATATTCATGTTTTGATCTCTCTCTCACGCAAAGCAAGAGAGAGAGAGAGAGAGAGAGAGAGAGAGAGAGAGAGACCTCGTTACTTTCCACGTAAGAAAGATAAATGGAACAGCGTAACTCTTCGTCATACCGCGAAACAATTGAGGAACCCTCGCCAACCGTCCACGAGGAGTTCGCTCTGAGGCGCCGTTGAATGAACGTAGGGTACTACGAGCTATCCGTTAATAATTCCGACGCTGAGTCACCGTTTCCAATACGCCCACTGTCATCGCTTGGTGCATTCCGAATGACGTCGGTCGCTGACACCGCGGTCGCGTGACGTCCACTTCTCTCTGTATGGATCTCGCGTTGTGTCCACTGAATGATCGGAAATCACGATCGGAGTCGCGCATAACTCTAGCCGGCCGGAATGTCAAGTCATTTCGATAAACCAAGTGACGCGGGTTTTCGACTATTTCGAGTCGAAGACATTTCTTGGAACTCTCTTGATGCGCAACAGACGCGTTCGTGAACGTACAGTACGGTGGATAACTCACCAGTGATTATCTCCCGTAAAGATACGACGAGATGGTGGACGAATAACCATCTTTGCTGTTTTTCTTTTTTTTTTCTTTTTTTTTAATATAAATGTATAGTAGATATATATATATATATATTGGCAGTTTAATGATGAGCTATTGATTACAATCAGAAAGATTAGAAAGATCGATTTGCATTAGTACTCTATAAATTATTGTCTTGACAAAAGATACTGTCTCATTATTTCATAAAGAGAAAGCATGCGTGTGTGTGTATTTCCTCATCTCTCTCTTTAATTATATCTTTCATTTGCCTTTTTAACTTTTTATGTGATAGTGCAAATGTGCAAATCGCATCTTTCCAGACAGCGAGTCGTTATATATTATCTATAGCTCACAGGAAAAGTCTATAAACAACTTGGTTGTGCTATCTATCTATAGACATAGACTGGTATTTTTCCATACCAAAATATATTGCCTGGTATAAGTCCCGGTTATATGCAACGTACAATTTTCTCACCGCGAGATTTGAATTTAATTATCGCGTCGCGTCGCGCCAATACGTCATAATTGCAAAGCAATAATAATTACGAGAGTAACGTCTGTACTATAACTAACACTCGCGATGCATTGATACGTTGCTCTCGGATGCTCGCGATTACTCGCAAATGTTATGCAATTCCTGCTTCTGATATCACCGCCGCTGCTCGTTATCTCTTACATTCTTACCGCGCTCTTCTCTTGTTGCGTTCTTCTCTATCTCCTCATTTTTATCTCCAAGTAACGCCGTGACATCGTTATCATCTCCCTCCTACAATTTACCACAATCGTGTCGATGCACCCGTCCTGCATCTAGTGATGCATTTAGACCCTCAACAACGTAGGCAATTTATCGCTCGTAAATTCTTTTTCTGGTTTGATTTATTGTTCTCAGCATTCCATTAAAAATTTTTTTCTTCTCTAACAAAAAAGAAACAAGTTATTTCTTGCAAAAGGCAAATCAATTTAACGTTTTGTTCTCTAACAAAAAAAAAAACAAGTTATTTCTTACAAAAGCCAAACCAATATACTCGTATTTAAAAGTTCGAAATTTGTTAGTTATTTGAGTCGAAATCCAAGAAATATAGAATATCCTAAATTAATGTTTTTATCAAGACAATTTCACATTTGTACATTTTCACAATTGTACGCGTTAGAAAAAATTAGATTTGACGTAAAATTATAATTACAATATGTTATTGGCTACGAATAAAATTCGATACAATATAAATTCAGAGCTATCATAGCCCAGCTGGTTAAAACTGTAACTTCTCTGTCCACTTAAGTCTGTAAAAATTTGATAACTTGATACATCATGAGATAGAACGCTAACAAATTGAAAAAACACATCACAAATACCATAATACTGACAATATAATGGATAGAAGACCTCGCAGCATAAGATTATACCATGAACACGCGAATTTAGTTACTCATTAATTTATTTATTGAAAAGAACACTACATTTATAGTTGAAATAGTTTGAATCTATTTAATCTATTTCATCGTATTAATAAATAAACAGCTAACATCAATCTGGCTATAACAGTTCTGAATTTATATTGTATCGAATTAGATTTGACATTAAAAATATTTCTTAAATGTCTTAATCGCGACATTACTAAAAATAATTTAAAAATCTTAGAAATACGTTAATATTTTAGCTCCAATTTTTTATTTTTTTAAATGCACACATATATAAATCGCTCGACACCATAAACTATTTCTTCAAAGAGTGAAAGTCGTTCATATATCTGATTTGAATTCATATTATTTTGTGTTCATGACTATGGAAACTCTGTTTAAAATTCTTAACTCGGTCGATTCTGGCAAAAGTACTTGTTTTCTTTTTCTGGTATTATTTTTCTTTTTTTATTCGTGTCACATAATACGTAATTATGAAAATAAGGGAAAATGTGAAACAGCATAGAAGAAATTCTTATGATGAATTGTACTGTTTGTGCAGCACCTTACACTGTATATTTTGTATAATCAGTTTCGTAATATTGCGTCATCATGCTCATGTAAAAATGAGTCGAATTAACTCTCTGTCGTTGTTTTTGAAATCGGACTTTTAGATTTTTTGTTAATTAGCTAAAGCTATCATATGACTCCATTGACATAAGACAACAATTAGCAAAAGCTTTTTCAACAAAAATTCATTAATATAGTAATTTTAATATCAAACGAAAAAATTCTTGTGTTTTTATTTTAATAATAATATAAGGAATAATAATATGCTCAAAACCGACGTATTAATAATTTCCGTAATTTTCTAATTGTTTATCTGTAACATTTGTTTTCAACACGTCATTATACCTTACGCTTAATTTAATTTCCATTTCATTTGCTTTTGTATTCAAGAATTTCCTGCACAACGATTTGACTCGGATGATCGCGAAAACATTCGCTTCGATTGAGGACGTTCGTTCGTTGATCTCTTCAATATTAAGGGCTAATTTCTAATCACTCTCTAGCGAAAATAATAAATTTTTATTTACAACTTTGCAAAAAATTATTCGGATTATGGCTTGAAAGTTATAGCTCATTTCTGTTGACTAGTTGTTGGCATATTATTATACTTTTCTCATCGTACAACACATATCGCATCGTGTTACCCTTAATTTGATATCCGACGAGGCATATTGTCGGTTTCCTGCAGTGAAGTACTAACTCTTTCCATGCACAAGCTTATCGCGGAAAAATTTCTGGAAGTTGGCTGACGCACGGCGGTTTGCCGCGGATACATACGCGTCGACACTGTAGAAATAAGGTAGTGGCTCTAACTAGAACTAGTTGCTAGTGTCAATATTAACAACCCCCTGTTGAACATCTACCTTATCTATCTACCTTATCCATAGATAGCATGACGACGAGACATCGGTCTTTACTTTTCCATAGACCGATATGACGCTATCATTTCGATTAAAATGCGCAAGTCTCCTTTTGGAATGCATTCGCTTTTTATGTCACTGCATCGATATTTAAATAATTTAAAATTTCCCGTCATCCCCCTCTCCGTATCTGTCATGGATTCTTTTCAAATCTTTTCCGTTTTTTTCTTTTCAATTCGATTCAATTGATCATTTTTATTTTAAAATTACATACGACGTACACAATGTAATAATGTAAGGAATGTATTTAGATATTTCCACGTTTAACTGCGACAGTAGACAATTTTTTTATTAATTTATTATAAATTTTCTAATAAAATCTTTTTATTACATCGCGTAATCATTCGGTTGTTGAACAGTACAATAATGAAGCTGGGAGGAATGTATTTATATATTTCCACGTTTAACTGCGACAGTAGACAATTTTTTTATTAATTTATTATAAATTTTCTAATAAAATCTTTTTATTACATCGCGTAATCATTCGGTTGTTGAACAGTACAATAATGAAGCTGGGAGGAATGTATTTATATATTTCCACGTTTAACTGCGACAGTAGACAATTTTTTTATTAATTTATTATAAATTTTCTAATAAAATCTTTTTATTACATCGCGTAATCATTCGGTTGTTGAATAGTACAATAATGAAGCTGGGAGGTTTTCCTCGTGAAATCGCACTTACGATAATTAGATATCATCATGTGTGTGGCGCCTCGGCCGGGCATCGTATACATGTGCGTGCGTCACGCACACGCAGGCGTAACTAGAAAGCGACGCGACGCACGTGTCACGCGGTCGCGCAGGTATCCTACCTACACGCGATCCTCGCACGTCGAATCGTGCGATGACGTGCCCTCCCACTCTGCGACACGTAAACGAGTTCGAAGATACGTTTAGATGCTCCTCGAATGATAATCGCATTAAATCGATCATTCTTCTGCTGATAATCGATATTCTGCTGATAAAATTCCTTGAAATAATAGAAACTTATCAGACAAATGTATCTAAAAACACATATCTAAGACTATATTATACGATTTTATGTGAGTTATAAAAGAAAAGGGTCAACTGATAAAACGGCATCCCCAGAAGTGCTTCAACAGTACAAGTTGCATGTAATTGATTGAAACGTGTAACTGACTGAGAATGTATCTCTCGTTAAACTATTTTTCTTTCCGCCAGTATTTACATTGATATACTGGTTTAATGTATCGATAAGATAAGAAATTTCTAAATTCTACCTTGAAGATAGAGAGGAAAATAGAGATATTTTAAATAGATACTCTTTGTTACGATTCGTCATTTTGTACATGATGCGTCAGTTCTGTTCTGGTTCGAATGGCGAAAAAAAAAAAAAAAAATGAGGAATCGCATTGCAGGGACTTCCTGGATTTTAATACGTGAACGCCCTCGGCCAGCGATTTCCACACAGCGATTTTTCTCGTGTGTGCCCGTGTGTGAAGTCACGCCGCTGGCACTTTCCCTTTTCAAGATCGATTTTGGCGCCGTGCGTCCGGACGGCGCAAGTCGACGACGTCGACGGTTCTTCAGGCAGGGCTGTATTTACACGCAACCGTCCAATTTTCACCCCTCGTTTCACTTTTTTCATGAGAAAAATCGATGGGCACGCACTGCCCTTGTCATTTCGAGCAATTTCTCGAGAAATTTTCCCGAAATTTGTAGGACTCTTGATTTTAATCGAAATCGGCACGGAGTAATCGATCAGCGATGCGAATGTAATGCTATTGTTCGAAGACGGAGATTCCCTCCATTTTTCTTTCGCAAAAGTACATCGCGACAGCCACAAAATTTTCGATCAATTTGTCCACGCTTTCTATTTATTCCTCATTCCTACCCTTCCCTCCCCCTTCCCCCTCCCCTATCTTTTCAGTACCTCGATCACCATGCTCGCTCCATCGACTTGTTAAATGGCAAAAAAATACGAGGGCAGCGAGAGAGAGAGAGAGAGAGAGAGAGAGAGAGAGAGAGAGAGAGAGAGAGACGGAAGAAAAAGAGTACTCGAAAAAAGATGTCTTAGGCTGGGACATCAAAAGCTCTTCCACGGGGGTGACCCGCCGCGATCCATCCCTGTCCGCAAAGGCTCTCTTTCTCTCTTCCTCTTTTTCTTTCTCTCTCTCTCTCTCTCTCTCTCGGTTCCTCCTCACCCCTCTTTCGTCTCCCTTGCCTCGCGAAAATCCTCCCACCTTTCGTTAAAGGTGACCCGACGAAATCGCCAACGAGTCACACGTGCGTGCAAAAGGGTTGAAGAGAGGGAGAGGGCAGTTGAAGGGAAAAAGAAGAGAGACAGGAGGAGTCCTCCGGCGGGTGGTAGGCCGCGGGTACCACGAGGCAGACAGTGCACGCACTCTTCGCGCTATGTCATGGATACCGCCGAAAATCCCCTAAAGGGAAGTACGCGAAACAAAGGCCAATCCCCTTCCACCCTCGTATTGCTTGCCGTCCGTTGTATCTCTTCCGTTCTCTTCTTCCTCCTCGCGTGCGCCAGGGCGCGTTTAGTGCATCCTTGTCTATTTCACCCTTGCCTCTTTTTATTCCTCAATTTTATGAATGTACGCTTAATTTGTTGTTGACTTTCATATATACTTCCCTCAGTTGAAATATAGTTTAATAAATTACTTAATGTAAATATAATGTACATCTGAGAGAGTTTATATCAGAAATTTAATCGTTATTAAGAGAAACTCTCCTCAAACATATACAATTTTATTTGTGATTAAAACGAAAATGATTATGTATTTTCTAAGATTTTTGTGATCTCTGAAAAATATAGAGAGAATATTTTATTGAAATTTTTTTTTTCCAATTCTTGTTTGCTTAATTTTACACTTATATTAACTTCGGATTGCACTTGCGAGGTTTGCGTCGAAAAATACGCGGTAAGCAATTTGTATTATGTAACTAAATTAATTCGCACGAATAAGAATTTACAGTAATATTTTTAAAAAATTTCTTTTTTTTTTTTTTATTTCAATTAGAATCTGGAAATTACGTATTTGCCACACGGAGTCGTACTTTGCTTCTCGTAATAAAGAATCCTACTTGTAATAGAAAATATTCATTAAGTAATATTCAACTTCAAGTTTTGTCAAATTACTCTGTTATTGCGTATCATAAGCGAATTGAAGAGCGTTTTACAATCTACTCTGACTTTTATTGTTTATTTTATGTTTTTAATTTTGACATCTTTATTTTTGTATGTACTGATGTTGGTCAAATCTCGAAACGTCTACGTTATTATATTATAATTTTAAATATATGACTTTCGCTTAAGACACCTAGTGTTGTGGCTGAATGCTCCCTTTTATTTATAAAATATTTTATTCTTGAGATTTCTTCACGTCCATTTATGCGTTTAATCATAGACAGATATGAATGAACTAATATTTTGCACTAGTTTTCTTATCGCTGCATTTTTATCTGACAAAGCTGCATGCACTTTCTTTTAAGCGTTATTACGTGAATAGAAATCGACATTACAGCATTATCGATCGTCAATTTGCTGATTAAATAAATTCATGATAAGCAGTTACTCAGAAATTCAACGTGAATTGCAACATTAATACGGAATGATCCCTCGTTGCATGTAAGTGCATCGCGACTCAACAATGCATCCTCGCGTGTATCGAGCACATTTCGCTTTCTCCATAAATTATTTTTGCAATGCATAAAGAGAAAAAAGTTTCTACTAGACATATCTCAAGAAGCAAATATTATTAGAATTGTCATTTTTAATAAATAATTTTTAAATTATTGAAACTTAATTGTATCTATAAATTGATTGTATATAGAAATATATAATTACAAATTTTCTACAAATTAATCTCGAGTTTTAATTAACATACGTATTTATCTTTGATAGGCATATTTAACATCTTAATGCAATATAATACGATTACAATTACAATGTTCATCGAAACAGCTATAAGTATGATAAATTTATGTAGAAATTTTTAAATAAAATATTCGTAAGTATACGATATTTACTGACCAACTTTTTAAGGAATTTTAACCTGACGATATTTCCAGACGGCTGATTCGTAATCTAACTGGTCAGAAACATGCTCGTAGCTAATCTAGGTTGCACAAGGCTGATCGCTCGCGGTCTTATCTCACGCAAGTGCGATAGAGTTTATCCTCGAACTCGAGTAGATCCTACAGGGTCATTCGCCGTGTCTTCTTCAAGGTTGCTCGAAAGCATCGCGGCATCGTCGAGTGAGTGGGTCGGTCCGCTGAAAAATCGATACGTACGAAAGTGAGAGTCGCTCCCTCGGTTGTTCCACCCTCCTTTTTGTTCTTCACGCTTCGCGTACTCTTCTTACTTGCCGTTTGGTTCATTCATGTTGTCGTGGCGGCCGCGCCGATACACCTAAACGCGCGAGCACAGTTTACGCTCGTGCAAACCCGAACAAAGTGCGCAAAGCCGGTCAAAATGTAATTTAAAGCGCGTTAACGGCATGCAATTTCAAAACGTATTCTGCGCAAAAATATTTCTTTCAATACATGATCCAGGGTGTCTTGAAAAGACTCGTCCTTTTTATCGAATCCTAAATTGTGTCAGACATAACACACACATCCGATATACTAAATTCCTTAATGATGTACTGATGGAATAATGAGATTCCTTCGTGGAATTGTGACAAATTGTGAAGTTTTCTTTAATTAAATATTAAGATATTTAAAATGATTATAAATAAAATGTCATTTCTCTTACACGAGCTATCATTAACATATGTTCAATACAATTTTCTCAATTTGCAATTAATTTGAGATGTGAATTCATGATTATCTTATCATTATTTCATCCAATGTTTTAAGACGACTTTCTTTCGTGTTTAGGAATGTATAACGTCAAGTCAGCAAATTTGAATGTGACTTCTCCTTAGATATGCAAAGGAAAAAATGTTAATGTTTGTATTGAAAGAGGACCTAAAGAGGACTCCAAAGTGAGTCGAAACGTTCAAAGATTATTGGAATAAAAGTTCAAGATTAAACTTTGCATATTAATTACCACACTGACTCTCAATCGCCCTGGTTTTGGATTCTTTTTTTTTTTTTATATAAATCAAAAGATTACAATTTCTAATCGAATTCCAAATTTTATTTTTCCAAATCTTATTCAAATATCTCTTTAATATTACATTATAATATTATAATATTTACATATAATATTTACAATATAATATAATATTAAAAATTATTCTGTATTGTTCCACAAACAGTCGTCAAGGAAGCTTTTTTAAGTAGTAAAAAGACCAAAGAAAGCCCGACAATATAAAATCTATTAAACCAAGCATCCTCGTTGTTTGATACATATTCGAAATTTAAAGAGACAATATCCGATCGATCTCTATAGAATTTCTGAAAAAAAAAAAAAAAAAAAATTGTGTTTAATTTGTGTTTAACGCATAAAGTTTTATTTATTTATTTAGCATGCATTTTTTCCTCAGTTGTTGTTAAATATATATTTGTATATTGTAATTCTGTAATTTGCGTATAATAATTAGTTTTGCAATTTTATAAAACAACTTGATAAATTTGATATTAATATTATTAAGTGACGACACGTCAACAGATATATCTCGTTATATTGTAAGACAACAATGTCGCTATGTAATGTAAACAGCCGATGACTCCCCGCCAGGGGGGAATGTTATAACTCGGCTTTCAAAGTTTATTACCGATTACCGTTGGAATCTTGCTTGCTGCCGTGTAATTCTGTCAGAGTCTCGTTCATATCTGGCACTTTATGGCCGCTCTCTTTCTTCGCTTACAATCTCTACTCACTCAAGAATTGGAATACGTAAAAGAGATACGCAAGATGATGTGGTAGTGGAATATCTTTTGCATTTGTTATACGCTGTTAATGATATTAATATCACGTTATTAGACAGCATAATTATGAACATAAGTGCGCGTGTATGTGTGTGTGTGTGTGTGTGTGTGTTAATATAAAGTATCGTTTACCTCACTTTGTGTTACTTCTTCATGTTCGCTGAAATATGTCGCTTAATCCCGGATATTATTTTCTATTTCCAGCAGCAGCGGAGTTGCTAAAGTCCTCGTAAGCAATCTATCGGCTCAAGTACGACTAGAAGAGCTGGACCTGCTGTTCTCCAACTACGGCCAGATCCAAAACATCGAAAAAGTGCCGTCGAGGGATCCAAATTTACTAAGCGTGCTCATTAGCTATGAGACGCAAGAGCAAGTACAACAGTACGTAATCGGCACGGTCTTTTATCTCCTCTGTTTTTCAAAAGATCACGCGATTTGGAAACTTCATAGCGTAGAGGTCGCTCTCTCTCTCTCTCTCTCTCTCACTTTTGCTCATATTTTCTTCGCTACGAAGTAGCGAATCGTGAAAATTCTTTCCTACCGCATGTATACATTCGCATTTGGAATTCACGTTAGGACACTTTAGGAATTCGCGAATGAACACTCATGATCGTCCGGTTGTTTCAATCCATCCGGGATCGACTACTTGATTTACTTGATTCAACAGAGATGCTCATTGATCTTGTTATTTGCAGGGCTGTGAACCAGTTAAATGGCTACGATTTCGAGGGCAATCCGCTGAAAGTGGAGATGTCCTCGGCGGAGAGCCGACGCAGAGGCCGCAGCCAACGCAGCGGCGGCGTGGCCTTCGCGGGACTGCCGGGTTCCGGTCGTCAGACGGATTTCCCGCTGCGTATCCTCGTCCAATCCGACATGGTGGGTGCGATAATCGGCCGGCAAGGTTCCACCATACGGCAGATCACGCAGATGACACGCGCCCGGGTCGATGTGCATCGTAAGGACAACGTCGGCTCTCTGGAGAAAGCTATCACCATCTACGGCAATCCCGAGAACTGCACCAATGCTTGCAAGAAGATCCTGGAAGTCATGCAACAGGAGGCCAACAACACGAACAAGGGGTACGAGTTTGGTCTTTGCTTCTTCGAATCTTCAAATTCTAAATGGAATCATAATAATCGCAGTGCTGGTCGAGTAGATATATATTAAATGATATAGTCTATATTTTTATGTTTACTTTGTGTTAAATGTAATCTATTTTAATACTGTTTATGACTTTCTAGTAACGTATACTTTATTCGTTAATTCGGTTTCAGTACACTAATATTCTTGCAATCATATTATTTTAAATACATAAACACAATTTAATAATATTGTTAATTTACATCGCTTTACCGAATCGTTGTTTCACCGTTAATTGAATTGTAACGTTAATTACATTATATTATGTTACTTGCCAACAGTGAGATCACTCTGAAAATCCTCGCGCACAACAATCTCATCGGTCGAATCATCGGTAAGGGCGGTAACACCATCAAGAGAATCATGCAGGACACCGATACGAAGATCACTGTTAGCAGTATCAACGACATCAACAGCTTCAATCTCGAACGCATCATCACGGTTAAGGGATCAATCGACAACATGAGCAAAGCCGAGTCCATGATCTCCAGCAAGCTCCGTCAAAGCTACGAAAACGATCTGCAAGCTATGGCTGTGAGTTTTAGCGCATGTTACTCATTTTTTTCTTGTACAATAAAATACAATTTTTCTTAGAAATCTCTCTGGAATTAAAAAAATATATAGGAAAAATAGAAACGTGAAAGAAATTATTAAAAAAACAAACGGTATAAATGTACAAATAATACATTCACGCGAATTTTATTGAGACTTGTAAGTGACCTTATTACATGAAAATCGAGTCTCGAAGGGTTCTATTAAAAGTTTTAGATTTAATATTTACTTATCAGAAATTAAAGTGGCAAGAGCAAACTCTTTCGTCGAGCTTTCAGTTAATCCAGAAACGTTGGATTGTGTGTCAATCTCGTTGAGATCTGGCGCAAGTAAAATACATCGATTGCGTCAGAGATGCCGTTGCGCAACGCGACGAAGCTTCTAATCGATATGATGATTGTTCTCGCCAGCCCCAAAGCATGATGTTCCCCGGCCTGCACCCGATGGCCATGATGTCCACCGCCGGCATGGGCTACAGCTCCCGTGGTCCCGGCCTCTATGGTTCTGGACCCGCCCCATATCCCTACCAGAGCAGCCTGCCTACTCAACAGGGCGTCCCCGCCAGCGATACCCAGGAGACGACTTTCCTCTACATTCCCAACAACAGTGTCGGCGCCATCATCGGCACCAAAGGCTCCCATATCCGTAACATAATCAGGTTCTCCGGCGCGAGCGTAAAGATCGCTCCTCTTGAACAAGATAAGCCGGCTGAGCAACAGACTGAGAGGAAGGTCACCATCGTCGGCTCCCCGGAATCTCAGTGGAAGGTAAGCGCGATAACCGTCCTGGTTGTTCCTTAATCTAAAGGGTGGGCCATCTATTGGTACGTTTTTGAATTTTAGCTTCACAACAAAAAAAAAATTAATAAAAAATATCAATGTATGCTCATTTGATCGCATTTTTAAAAACGTACCAATAGATGGCCCACCCTGTATTAAGCAAGAGCGAAATTTTTTATTTTATAATTTCTTCAGTTTTACAATGCGAATATTTATATCGGCAGCTCTGTCAGATCTGTTTGTTATAATTAAAATGAACATATTTGAAATATGTGAGCTATAAAACCATGACTTTTTGCTAATAGTACAATAGCGTCTGAAGTCTGTTTTACTGTCCGTATAATGTCGATGCCATATTGGCAGATAGGTATCGCATTGGTCCATCGTTGTAAAGGTCCCGGGTTCGAATCCAGTCGCTGATGAGAAAAATTGTATAAAACTTTAAAGTCCGTAAAAGTGTTTGCGGTTACCCTGCTGCATTTTGGGTGGATGTTGCCTTCTATGCATCAACTTGAATCAGCAGGAATATTAAAGAAAGGGCCCCGTACCGATCTCGTCGAACGAAAAATATGCGAGAATCGGCCCCGTTTGACCCTTCGACATCTTTTTTTTTTTCTTTTCGTTTGATATTACTTCGCTTCTGAAGATTTTTCTTCAAGATAACGGAGAGATTTAATTTTTATATTTTTACATTTTTTTTATAATCATTTAAATGTCAAGCTCTATTTTGCAATACAATTTTATTGCATTTTTAAATATTTTTACATTATCCAAAATTGCGATTTCAGGCCCAGTATTTGATCTTTGAGAAGATGCGGGAAGAGGGATACGTCGCCGGTACCGAAGATGTTAGACTGACCATCGAGATCCTCGTGCCCAGTACTCAGGTCGGCCGAATCATTGGCAAAGGTGGTCAAAACGTGAGGGAATTACAGCGCGTGACTGGTAGCGTTATTAAATTGTCAGAACAGCAAGCGACTCCTCCTTCAGCGGAAGAGGAAACAACTGTCCATATAATCGGTCCCTTCTTCTCCGTTCAGGTAAGAAAACTGATTTTTTTGTGTAATTTTTATAAATAAATAGATAAATATTAGATATCTGTTACGAAATATATAAATTATCTTATCTCGTATTCTCGTACTCTTATATATCAATAATTAAATACGATAATCATTTCTTCATCATTTTTTCTTAAATTTAAAAGAAACTAACAAGCTACTAGCGCATTAGAAAAGATGTAAAGTGTGAGATTTAAAATAGTGATGGATATAAATACTTTCTGTTTTCTTACAGTCGGCACAGAGAAGAATCCGCGCGATGGTGTTGCAATCAGGTGCACCCGGTGGAACCGGTGGTGCTACACGCGCCGGTCGCGGTAGCAGCCAAGAGGGTACCTCCCGTTCTAAAAGAGATGGCAGCGCCACTTCCCAGGGCGGCACGACGTCGCAGCCCAGCTCCCAACAGCAGTCTGTCGGCTCGCCATCGAGCCAACAACAGCAGCAGCAGCAGCAGCAACAGCCGCAGCCGCCATCATCGCCGCAGTAACATTAACATCGATGACACCGACCTGACGCGGACCGACGCCACAAACGCCCATCCGCTTCATTCGCCGGAGTGGCCTCGTCGTCGCTTTGACATTCTCTCTCGTCGAGAGGCTGAGCTTATCGCGATCTCCTCCTCTCGCGGGGCGCGCGCGACCCTCCCTGATGAGGGAGGGCTTCGAAGTCGAGGGTGCGCGACGCGCAGATCGCGACGGGAAGACGCCCGGCAATGTTCTGAGAATTAACTCGACCCGAGATCCAACAACTAGATTCGCGGACTCTCGCACTTAGTGAGGTAGTAACAAGGTTCCCGTTATCAGTTTTATAAATGATTCACGAGTCCTAACTTGACGAATCAACGGGAATTCTGAAGAAGGGTGCTCGGCGAGTCCACAATTCGGCGAGTTAATTCTGAGAATTCGAACGAAGAATTGTTATTCCAAAGATTCTAATTCCAAGACTCGATTGTTGTGAGTCAATCTGAAGAGTCAACGAGGCCCTGGGCCCTCCGTTCGGTTCGACACGGGCGCGTTCATCGTGATCGATGTTAATCACGTGCGAATGATTAATTTAAAGTCTTAAGTGTCCTTTTCGACAATGGGGATACACATATTGTGATTAATCGCATTGGTATTTGGTTGAAACAATTCGATTGCGATTCTTGAATTACAACTTAAACGCGAAGCTCGGCAATGGTAGGCGAAGCAAAGTGCGGAGCTGCAATCGATCGGAGGAGCACCGAACATATATTATCGAATCTGGCTTCGTCCAGGTAGACACTGCCCATACGCGATCGCTGACTCTCACGACGAACTCCCATCCTCGTTGACGAGGATCGTGGCGTTTTCCCCTTTGCTCTACGCGTCGCGCCTGCGTCCCGCGCGCGCACATCCCCCGCGATAGCGACGAAGCGACAACACACAGCCGCGCACGACCCAATTTCGCAGCGCTAACGAAACCACCGCCGCCGATGAAATAGGACACTTCGACGAGAAACAAACTGATTTAAAAAAAAAAAATAGAAAAAAAAGAAAAACACACACAACCTTATTACCTCATTGCATTACGGTTAAAGATTTAATACGATAAAGGAAAGTGAAACGCGCGGGAGAAGCGATAAACCGATTAATCTAAAAAAAAAAAAGAAAAAGTCTATCTAATATTAAAGTTATTAATAATATACAGAGAAGTTAAGTGACAATTACATATTATGTTATATCTGTTACTACTACTGCAACTATTACTATTATTACTACCTACTACCTACCTAATATACTATTATCGCTATATACTATTTACTTACTTCTTACTAGTACTACAGGAGGAAAGCGGTTTTTCTTAAAAAAAAAAAAAAAGAAGAAAGCAACAAAAAACACACAGATTAGGTACAGTTCTTTTATACACACACAATTCAGAGACGTTGAATAATAATATACGAGACTTAAATAATACCGAGACCGTGTATCGCGGAACGGCGAACTCCGTTGACGGTTGTAGACATAAGCCAGGATGTCTCAGGAGGAGAAGAGAATAGAAGCGACCCCCGCGCCCCAACCCGCCCCTCCTCGCACGTAATACCAAAGAAGCGACTATGAGTTATTTCGTATTAGTGAAGTGAAATGCGTCGTGTACGCTCTATTCGCCTCAAGTTCCTCATCAAGAGCCACGAAAGGAAGAGAAAGAAAGAAAGAGGAGGGATCAGATACGAGAACGTGAGAGGGGAAACCGACGAGTGATCATCAGACGTCGAAAACAACGTCGACGAGACATCGAGTCGCTGGGCACGAGTGATTGATGATGATGAAGAAGAAAGAAGGAAGAATGAGAGAAAAGGGAGAGAGGAGACGAAAGCCCGATCGTGTAATACTATATTGATACGACACCATTTTATGCCATGTTTTCAAAGAACGTCTCTCAAACATATAGAGAGAATGAAAAAGCGACTAGTCGGTACGCAACGAAGAGCAGCGAGTGAGAGAGAAAGAAAGAGATAAAGATAGAGAAGTACAAGGAGAAGCAAAAGAGAGACAGACGGCGAGCGAAGGAGGGGATATAAGGGACAAAAAGTGAACAGACAAAACTTTTCAGGGATTTTTACTTTTACCATGAATGTAATAATGTGTGAGTGTGCGTGTGTTGAATAATAATTATTAATTAATAAGTAATTTGATTACTGAGAGATTAGAGAAGAGTTAACGGCGAGGAAAGGTGATGGAAAGAGTAAGGAAGAATCAGTCTTAACGCGAGATAGGCAAGAGATGGATGAGAAGAAAAGGAAAGTGGAGGGACGATATGAGAGAGAGAGAGAGAGAGAGAGAGAGAGAGAGAGAGAGAGAGAGCGAGAGCGAGAGAGAGCGAGCGAGGTGTCGCGACGTTTGATCGCGACATTTACTCTCGCCGCGGATGGTGTGTCGCCGAGACGAGCGTCGAGACGGAGCCTCCGCGAGGCGTCTCCCGACAAGCCTGCGAACCCCGTAATTTTTGCAAATTATAGCTGTTAGAGGCGCGCAGGATCCGGCCGGGGCGCGGAGAACCGCGGAGCGCAATAATCTCGATCTCGCATCGATATCGCGACCGGCAGCGTGTATAATCGGCCATTATTATCCCATTGCACGGAGAGCCAAGAGATTCCTTTCGGAAACGAGGATAATCCGAGGATAACGCGAAGACGTTCGGCGAGGCGAAACGAAAGGGAAGAAAAATCAAAGAAGAAGAAACCGAGGCGCAATTTCGCGTTCTCCAACAAGTGGCGTTACATTATTAAAAACAACCTCGAGCCTTGCTCTAGCACGGTATATTAATGACCGAGTACGCGTCACAGTCGCTGTATCGAGTTCTGATGAGACATTCCTAAGTGATGCTTTTAGAACGATATGGGGAAGAGAAAGAGAAAGAGACAGAGAGGACAAATGAGAGAGAAAGAGAGGGAGAGAGAGAGAGAGAGAGAGAGAGAGAGAGG
>NW_017305179.1:1893890-1894667 GCF_001594115.1 Trachymyrmex septentrionalis
AAAATGAGAGAGAAAGAGAGGGAGAGAGAGAGAGAGAGGTTCCAGACGATCGATCGCGCGGCAGGTAGATGAGGCGGAGGCAGCAAGACGGGGAACGCGATGAATCAAATCAGATTCGGAGTTGAGAACACCGACCCTTCAGAGCGGTCGTTAAGCATGACCAAGGAAATTCAACAAATACAACGGACTAATCAATCACGGCGCACGGTTTCGCGCCGATCGGAGCTCGATCGTTCTCAAAGATTCGTACAAACTGGAACGAGAACGACCGATTTTATTCTCTTTCACGAATATCTGGATCGTTAATTACCTCTCGAATGTATCCAACAGAAATACGGGACTTACTTTTCACGATTGATCGGTGATTATCGAGTTCATCGGCGCGGAACCGAGGCGACACCGGTATCAGCATGTGAACCTCCATCGGGGGCTTCACGTCTGGCGACACGACGAGCCTCACGGGCTCGTCGATTTACACTCTCGGCGTTCGGTATGCGTTTAGTACAAAGATACACGAGGTTAAGAATAAATGAGATAGTCAAGATTTAAAGGGGACACCGAGAGATAAAAGAAGATATAATGTCTTTGTTCCTTTTTTTTAAATTTTTCTTTTTTGAAAAAGCTGAAAATTGAAATTCCGGAGTATGTGAATATTATTTCAATTGATAAGAAAGTTAATTAAAAAATACTTTGCGAAAGAGAAAAACACACGCATTGCTTCGTCGCGTATTTTTTTTTTTTATGTTAATCACTAAATAACTGTAAACTAATCTACAT
>NW_017305179.1:1894767-1895936 GCF_001594115.1 Trachymyrmex septentrionalis
GATAAAAAATACTTTGCGAGAGAGAAAAACACACGCATTGCTTCGTCGCGTATTTTTTTTTTTTTTTATGTTAATCACTAAATAACTGTAAACTAATCTACATTTTTCGAGTCGATAACATTAGTTCTCAAAACCATAAAGATATTAGCTAACTTTAATCATTTATATAATAAATATAACTTTGTTTTTTCCAGATTTTAAATTTAGAGGAAAATCTTTCTTTAATATAATAAAATGATTTCCGTAAATATTGATTGACGCTAACGATAGTTTATATATAAAGTTCCTTGTCTTTCTAAATACAGTGAAAAGGTAAAAATCGAGATTATATATAAAAGAAATTATCTTAAAATTTAAACTTAGTAATTAAACCGTGAAAAAATTTGTTCGCGCATGCTCTAGAGATTCTCGGCTTTTTCCGAAAAAAAAAAAAAACCAAGGACTGATTAATTTCATGATATTATGTCTCTTTCAACTCTGTCTCTTTTGTTGAAAGGAAAAATCTTGAAATCTTATTTCGATTTTTAACCTCGATCAACTTTAACTCGTGTTTATAAAGGTGGATATATAGAAGCTCGTAGACTCGATTGAATGTTTATCCCTGTTTCTAGTTCTAAAGCTTAGATGAAACAAGAATCTTATATAAATGGAGATTAAATGTAATCGACATTTTGTTGAATGTAAAAACTAAACTTAACGGCTCGAAAGAAGTGAGGATCAGGTAGATCACATATCTAACGCCGAATGGGCGACGGGAATACGAGTCTTCTTCTTTTCTGCTGCATCGCGCAAGGATGAAGCGCTGAATTAGCACACGAGTAAAGAAGAACAGAGGAAAAAAATGGTAAAAAAATCGAAAATAGAATGAAAGAGGAAAACGAGTCTGAAAAACGTAGATTTATTTTTGATACATTGTTGGGGAGACTCCAAGTGAATCTTTCTTTTTCAATTTTTTTTGTTAGATGTTTTTAATAACTTAATGAATTTTTACGATATTAAGAGAAAATAGAGAGGGAGAGAGAAAGAGAGTTTTTTTAATGTAAGATAAGAAAAGGAGAGAGAGAGAGAGAGAGAGAGAGAGAGAGAGAGAGAGAGAGAGAGAGGAGTGGCAAAATGAAATGATTTTCGCGGGAAAACGGATAAATTAACGTTATAGAGGGAGAGGGAGA
>NW_017305179.1:1896024-1899809 GCF_001594115.1 Trachymyrmex septentrionalis
GAGATTACGACGTGAAGGAGATTTTTTAGTGGGATATATAAATTTGTATATTATATTTAATAATATATTTCGAAGAAGCGACGGTCGCGGGTCTGCTCGGCGAGGCCGTCGCGCGTCGGCGAGACGGGGCCCGGTCCAGGAACCTCGCAGTTTTATGCGAGGGACCCCGCTCGCGTCGTATCACCGTAAAGGTACAGTACCCTCGCCCAGACCTGTGCCCGCGCAGTTATTTATCAAGCGTAAATATTTAAATGATGAAAGATGGAGAGGGAAGTAGTGTGAGAGAGAGAGAGAGAGAGAGAGGGAGAGAGAGGGAGAGATTTGTATTAAAGCTTGTAAAGAAGAAAAAAAAAGTTGGGAAACGGAAGGAAGTGCCAAGGGACAAGAGAAATAACGTTCGCACAGCATGCAAAACTAGTACAACACAGCAATAGAAATGCCGAATAGAATATAGAATGTAACGATAACCAGAGGCAAAAAACATACAGAGATGAATTACAGTGAAGCGCAGGTAATGAGCAAAAGGAAAGATAACAGAGAGAATGGGAGAATAGCAAATACGGAATCAAGCCCTCGTTTATTCTCACGGTCGACGAATCATTTACGCTACTTCGAGGCCAATGGTCACATCGCGCGTCATCTTTTTCATTTCCTTTTTGGCCCGTACTTTCAAAATTTCGACAATGGGAGACAGTCCGGACACCTGAGAGAAGAAGAATTAAGCACGACGCGAAGCGAGACACGCGAATCGCCCCTATCACAGAGATCCGCCGTCGCCGAGGAGAGGCTCCTGACGGACATATTGTATACCCCGTCAGGACTTCGTCGAGTCGGCTTTCGATAGGTATCATCGCCCACCCGCCCTCTTTTGGAATATCTCTTTCTAAATTGAGCGAACGAAGCTTTTGCTCCGGGAAAAAACGCGGCGTCCGATATTTCGACGAGAGGGAAACAGGATCCGTTTATTTTTTTCTTGGAAAAGTCACGTCGCCGCGGTCTCTGGCGTGCGTAAAGAAACAATTTGGAATATTGCCTCAAAATTTTTTTCAAATTCAGGTACAACACACATATAGTGTTTACTTGAAATTTTTACGAAATTATAAATTTGCGAAAAAAACGTTAATCGCTGCGTTCTTCCCGCGGATAGATCTATATGCCCCCGCATACGGAAACTCACACCTTTCGCTCGTTTATTGGGTCTTTCAGTTTGAATATTTTTGTTGCGACGAATTTTTAGAAAAAAATTTAAGGTTAAAAAATTGGGAGAAAAGAATGAAAATAAAAAAGAAGATGAAACTTGTATAATTTTCGAAAGATAACAAACAGAAGCCCAGCCTCTTTGATCAGGGAAAACAGAAGTGAACATTATTCGGCCGATTCCTCAAGCATTCAAAAAAACGCTAAGATAAAGAAGAAGGACAAAGGGAAAGAGGAGAGAGAGAGAGAGAGAGAGAGAGAGAGAGAGAGAGAGAGAGAGAGACAACTTGCTCGCACGCTCGAGAGAAAGAAAGAGAATGTACAAATCAAACAAAATTACAAACAATGATTGAATAGATGAAATTATTAATATAATAATAACTTAAAAAAGAAAGAAAATTTTTAACGTTATAAATTATTACGTGCGCCAATGAGGCGCGCGAAAAGTTAGAGGCGAAGAATATAACTTAATCTACTGGTAGAGATATCGACAAACAAATGTACAAAATCGATTTATTGCTAAATGTTAGTATTCTAGAGTATTTTACTGTCGAAGATCGCGTAAAAAGTGAAGATTATACTAAGCTCGGCTAAGATTGTACTATTTCCGGCAGATTAAGCTTAAAAATAGGAAGTTCGAGCGAAAAAAAGTAAAATTTAATTGTCATTCCGCCGAAAAAGGAGACATAAATAATGTCATCGTCATATGAAAAAAAAAACAATAATCAGGAGAATCAATTAGTAAAAAAAAAAAAAAAATAAGACAACACTTCAACTATCATGCAAGCGAAAAGTAATAAGTATTGTATCCGTTTTTCTTTGTACGAACGCGCGTTCTAACATCGTCAATGTGTCTCTAATGACTCTCGCACAACGCAGTTTTATCCGATCTTCCGTCACGTTCTTTCATTAGACGCAGTTTTGTATCGTTACCGATAAAGAATTGACGCCTATTCACGGGACATCGCCGAACATTCTTCAGTAAGTTCAACAGAACTCGTACAAAACGCGTGAGCAAATAATTAACACACGCATCGTATCACTTACGAGAGTGAAATTGCAAAAGGGCAAAAAGTGCACAGACGGCAGACTCTCAGGCGAACACGCCTACGAGCGAGAAAAGGTATCTAAAAAATAAAAAAAAAAAAAGGAAGAAAATAAAGAGAGCGTCTAACGCGTAACAGCTACGCGATTCGCAGTATATATCGGACTTTCCACGAAGGTACACTCAGATAAGAGAGAGAGAGAGACAGGAAGAAAGAGTCAGACGAACGAGATGCTCGAATCAGGATGCTCTCGTTTTCATTGATCGATCATTCGCAATCCAGGACCAGTCATGAACGCAGCACAATTCTCTGCGGACGGCATCCAAATGCGTCCTTCAAAGCCAAATGCCAGCGCGTACAACAGGAGTTCCTCCGATAATAGGAGTCAGGGCTCTTTTCTTATCACTGATAGCGAACATCGAGAGGAGTAATAAAGCCAATATTGAAGTGAAGCGGCGGATTTGATCCGATAAAAGGTCGATCAGTGATCAAATCCCTCGCGAAGGAATCCCTTCTGAGAAAAATGGGGACAGTTGAAATTTCGATCGATATCCCTCGATTTTTCGCGAAATTGCCGTAGGAGGAACGTCCTGTGCAGCACAGTAGCGCATAGCACATCCGGAAATAGAAAGGAGAGAGAGAAATGAAGCAAACGTTTCTCTCGACCGACATTATTCCGTATTACTCTCTCCACCGACATTACTCACGACTCACCGACAAGATATATTGATATATAAAAAAAAATATATATATATATATATATATATATATGTTTACATATAGGTTACATGTATTCCGGCATGCAGAATCCGGACGATCGATCCCGCATCACCGCGATCGCGTTCGCGAGCAACGTTTAGAGAAAGACAACTCGCGTCCAGGGCCGCGCACCCGCGGCCCGTTTGGAATTCAAACAGATTGCAGGATACTTGTCTTTAATTAATAATAGCGACTAATAAGTAATAATAGCGATAAGAAGTGATTTAAACCGATTTTTAATATTAAATACGCGTCACGTGCTTCTCGCTCAAGAATCGGGACGAGAATCGCGTTCGCGTTTAAGTTTTTTTTTGGGGGGGGGGATGATTGACAAAAGCAAAAGTAAAACAGAGATGGCAGATTGCAGGTCAGGAGAGGTAGATTATTTTGGGCTTTAGTATTAGGGTATTTCGATAGAGATTTTGGAGTAAGTGCGATTCGGGTGCAGGAAAAAAAAACGGTGATAAGGCCGCTGAAAAAATTTCAAGGGGAACACAGCAGTCGCTCTCTCTTTTCGGAATTTATTCGCGAATCTCACTCGAGGACGAAAATCCGCGTTTCGTTATGATGTATCTCTCGTTCCTTGATGGGTTAACGATTATTTTCCGAAAATATACGCGGCGACCGGACATCGCGATTGGCCTCGAAGCTATCTGGATAAATTGCGAGTTAATGAATTTGTGAATTAATTAATGATCGAATATTCTCGAAAATTTAACAAAAATTTAACATTGGAAACGCCCGCTAAAATTGACTTGAACTAGTAGTAAAGGATAATTAATC
>NW_017305179.1:1899909-1900945 GCF_001594115.1 Trachymyrmex septentrionalis
CCAACAACCATTGGAAAACGCCCGCTAAAATTGACTTGAACTAGTAGTAAAGGATAATTAATCTTTTTATCCAGATATATTTTGGGTGCGATCGGACGTCCACTTCGAGAAAATCAAATGGGAACGGATTAGTACTTTCGGCACAAAGAAACAATTCTGGGACCGGGCACGTGGCGGCAATCGAAGGCCTTATTATACACACTTGGGCATTGTTATTACTGTGACAGGTTGATACCGCTAAACAGATAGTATATCAGATAAGCTCCTTGGGCGTGTTGTCGCGCCTCCAGATGATAGGTACAGTGAGAGAGAGAGAGAGAGAGGTGAGAAGAATGGCGCTGATTTTAACGCTAAGAGAGTGAAAAAAGTAATGTGTATGGATAATGTAATGTAATTCGTAAGGTGATCTAAACGACGCTAGAGAAGAGTAGAGTGTGACAGGGAGTAAAAATGGAAAAAGTGATGACGACGGTGGGAGCCCGTTGAAGGGACTTCCGGTGTATTATCTATTATTATCCTATTGTTGCCAATAATGGGCATTATGATGGAGAACCGCGCGGATATGTAACTTATTCTCTACACTGCATTTACCCTTCCCCCGATAATCCCCGAGAAATATACCTATGTATACATAGTTACACAGCGCATATACACTATACATCTGTTGTACATAGATATATATTATATGTAAAGCTTAAACTTAATTAACGTAAGGCGGATGATTAGTCGACGTGCCAGATTATGTGCAACCCGTAAATAGCCGTTCGTCGAACGGGGCGAATGATACGAGTGAGTGAGATGGAAAGTAAGCGAGAGTAACAGTTTTCTGCGTATGTGTGTGTATGAATGTGCGAAAGAAAGGTGGAGAGCGAAAGAGGATGGAAGAGCAGAAAAATTGAGCGACATTTTTGTACGCAGTTTTCCGCACAGGTGTGCCTCGTCTCACTTTGCTACCAAATTTTGCGACTGATTATATATGCTAAGGAATGATCACAACCGCAAGAAAGTGATCGCACGGTAAAAAAACAAAAAAAAA
>NW_017305179.1:1901045-1923378 GCF_001594115.1 Trachymyrmex septentrionalis
AAAAAAAGAAACCGTTTCATCGAGATACCGAAAGAGACGAAAGAGATTAAATATTCTACTTTCCTCTCTAACACACCGTCAAAAAGTTATCCGGGCACGATGGACTGTCATTCGAAAATATTTTATAAGTGAAATATAAAATTTGCAATCTTCCGATTATTGTAAAAAAAAAAAAAGAAAAAAAAATAGTAGAAACCGCGGATACTTTTTATGGAAAAGCAGACGGTTTAATTTCACCGTGCGATCAGGATCGATTCAAGGTACGATCTATCGATCGTTCCTCACGATAGTAACTATATCTCACATATAAGGCTGTCCACACACTGCCAATACTGAGATGAGGCGACCGATCGGACGCTGGAGATAATGTCGAGAGACGAGATTAATAATACTAAAACCCAAAATAGCCGTTTCCGGGAGAAAGCGAGAAAACTCCGCACACGGAGTGGAAATATCCCGCATACAAAAGAAGGAAGCAAATTCTTTTTTTTCTTTCCTTTCACTCCGTGTCTGCGCGAGAGGAATGAATAAACAGGGAATTTACGTAATACCATCGCTACCTCATAAGTTTTACAAGAATTCTATGAAATTAAAAAGAAGCGGAAAAAAGTGAAAAAAATGCTGCCAGGCGCACAAAAAAAAAGAGAGAGAGAGAGAAAAGAATAGTTGTTCGCGTTTTCCTTCCGTATTTTTAATCTTGGTTTTTTTTCTTTATTTCTTATTTTTTTTTGTCTTTGTTTATTCACTTGTTGCACCGAGCGAGAAAAAGAAGATAGAATCAGCTCCGGCAGAACGCTCGAGCGATCGGCGGAAGGACTCCTTCGGAACACGATTCGGGAACAGGACTCTTGTTCACTTATGCGTTACGTTCCGTTGTTAATTTTCCTTTTTTTCTGCCATTCTAATTTAACATTCGTGCGTGATGCGCTTGTTCATTTTTCCTACGATTCGTGAAAATGTCGCGCTGTCGATCCGTACACTCGGATAACAGTCTGTAGATCACGCGCTTGCGATTTTCCCTGCTTGCGGCGATACCGATTTTTCGAAACGACGCACACACTCCCGGGAAGAACTATGTTTTATACCAAACAATAAAATAGCGTTATACTACCGCCGATAATCGCTCAGACGCCGCTTTTAGCCCGGCAGTGGTATCATTTGTCTTCAGGTGCTCTTTACGTTAATCTCTATATGTATATATATATATATGTGTGTGTGTGTATATAAATATATATGTATGCATATATATATGTATACATGTAGTAAGGCGATTATATATTAGTGCATATCGATCATGTTCCGATTATTTTTAACAATAAATAGTAATACAAAATATATGTATACACGTATATAATGCAACATCGATTTTTCTTCCGATCATTTAAATTCCGTCTGGCGTAAATGATGCGTGAACTGTGCCCGATCGGAGCACGTGTCTTTAATTGGAAAGAGATATGAAATTTCAAAAATCATATAGTTATATAAGATATGCGGAAATGTTACTTGGTAAATAAAATAATGAATAAACACGAGTTGTGCTGTAATCCAATAATAATATACAAACATGTTCGGAAGCTGATTCGATTCGACTTTTTCAAGGAAGCCGCGGAAAAAAATCTTCCCCTCTTCCCCCGATTCGGCCCGATGATAAATCCGGGCTGTACCACTGCCGGGTTAATCGACCCGCTTTTCAACATTATCCACCGACCACAATGTCCAGCAAAGTCGAAATGCACGTTGTACATATGTACATGTGTTCGTAAAATAATGCTCTGTACATACGTTGCCGCGAGTCGAACGGATCCTGGCGAAATATCTATGTATATACGCCTACGATTTTTTACTTCCGACCTCATAATCCAATAGACACGGTGATTTAAACGGGACCACTACTCGTAACGAAATTAAACACGCGTCACAGAATATCATACCCACTGAATTGAGAAATCAACTCTTCACACTCGATACCACCTTTATACACCGTCCGATTAAATTTCAACATATCTATTGGATCGTTTCAAATTCCATTGCCATTACCAGAGATTGAAATTATCGACAACGTTCATAATTTTTTTAAATTAATTGCAATTTTCACAAATTTTGCAAACGCCTGTTGCGTTGATAAATATTTAAAAAATTGCTTGACCGAAGTAACAGATTCATGTAAAAGTTAATCACTCATTGCATCTGCAACGCAACTGCCGTGATTATCGATACGAGACTTTTCCCAGGATTTTTTCGACTCACGGCGTAATTCGCTTCGTGATTTCTCGTTTGTGTTAATGCAACATAAATTAGATATAGAAAAAGCGAATCAGAAAAAAAAAAACATCAACAGAAGATACAACAACGGGCAACATTTTTCAGCAGCATACAAACAGCGATAGCGCAGCGTATTAAAATAGAAAACAATAAAAGAATGACGTATAAAAAGTATGTCGATCTTCAAGGAAGAAAAAGGAAAATTTCGATTTCTTTCTATTGTAAATTAAATTATAATTTTGAGAAAATAATCAAAGCGTTAATCTTCATCCTAAATTATTGATGAAGAACTTGATGAAAATTTTCAAGTTATAATTAGAGGAAAAAAATCGAAAAGGAAGCTGAAACTTTTGGAATAATCAAAACAGTATCAGTCTTCATTGGGGAAAAGATCAATTTGGATCCTCAAACATTTATTAGTTCGGAAATGAAGACCACACATCGACCACGAGTTAACAATTTCAAAATATTCAAAGCAACGAAAGCTGCAGCCAATGTGAATTTTCAAACGTTTCAAATTCGAAAAGAAAATCTATCAGGGATTAGATTAAGAATTCTAATATATAATCAAATTAAAAAAAGAAATTAACAGATGCAAAACCGGGATCGTCATTACGCGACGCGTTTCGATGACGATCGCACAAGTTTACAAAAAAAAAAAAAAAGAAACTGCCATGACGAGAAAGGATTGATAAATTAATCGCGAGTAGAAGTTTTCAGATGCTACAATAAAGAAAGAGCAGAACATAATGAAAGAAACGAATGCGATATGCTTGCAGCAACGAGAAACGCAGCTTTTGCGCAGCGGAGCAAAAGACAAGGCAAAAGGTTACGGAATTTGTACAATATACCTGAAGAATTAAAAGAGGATGAAGAAGAAAAAGCAACAGTAGAAGAAATCGGTCCGACCCTGCACGACGCTAGGGCGACCGAAGGGCCAAACCTCATTAGCGCGTTAAAAAGGAATTTCGAAATAACATAACGAACAGCGATATGCTACATGGACACATGTCTATGCCACAATACACACGCATACTATATAAATATATATATATATATACTTTTATATGTATCTCTATTATATAATATACGTACATTATTATTAATTAAATATATATGCACGCCAAGATACGCGCAGAAGGAGAGGATAATCAAGGAGAGGAAGAACGGAAGTACACACCCATATAATGATGGTTGCATGCATAAACGAAATAATAATAACTAATTATTTGATAATCATAGCGAACGCGGCGACGTCGCGCCGTCTTGCCGTTACTATAGTAAGTAGGGGGTGGAAAAAAAGAAAAAAAGAGAGAAATGCGAGAAACACTATCACAATAGCAAAAGGAACACTGTATTCATAGAGAGAATGAGTGAAGGGGAGAGAAAGAGAAGCGATGGAAAAAGAGTGCAGGACTATAGCGGCAGGATGCAATGCATCTGAAGAGAAAACGTAATGTTAATGATAAGCGAAAGAAGGGAGATGGAGGATAGCATTATGGGGTGGGTCTATCCATTTTCTCAATCGAAATATCGATGCCTCGTGGTCAGGATCAGCCGGGGACTCTTAGATTTGGAACGGGCAAATATATCACGTCAAATCTTCCCTCCTTTCCTCACGGAAGGGCTAACAAAGATAGTAAATACATCTCGTTCCGATTTCGCTTTCGCTCGTTCTCACCCCGAGGTGTCGATACGCATATGTACGCATATATAGATATAAAGATTGTGCATTGCCGACGGAGACAACCTCCGCGCTTGCATTTGCTTCACACTCGCTACGTTAAGTGTAAATGAGCCCTTTAATTTATCTGTTCTTTTTTATTTTAATTCCGGCGGGATTCTTTGCGAACTTGAATCACTATCGATCAAAGGAACGTTAGCGACCGAGAGGATGCGATCGTCAAGTCGAGCGATCGGCATGAAAAAAAGGGAATCGAGCTTTTCCGCGGTTAAGACAATTTCGCCGTAATTAATTCATTTTCTCGTCTACTTTAGTTTACTTTAATCGCTACTATTTCTATCTGTAGAGGGAAAAGTTCTATGTAATTGCTGCTACTTACTATATTACTACCATTACTCCTATTACTACTAGTGCTACTAGCCACTGTATATTTTTGTGTGTTCGGCGATTTTTTTTTCTTGATCTTTGCGAACGTCGCAAAAGAAACGCAAAACACGCGTTCCTCATTGTTTCGCCAAATTCATTTCAACTCTGTTATCTCTTAAAGTGTTTATTACGCCGGGACCACCAATAATAATTAATTAATTAAAATGCTTGCGCAGGGAAGTTGTAGTCTTAAATCGCCATGAAACTTGCAGCACGTCAATAATTCAGGGCAACATAGTCGTCCTCCTACGTTAATTCCTTTGCTTTAATTTAAAGTGACTCTTGAAAAAATATCTGAGAGACGCATTCATAAACACACGGATAAAAGGTAAAAGAAGAAAAATGATGGAAACGGTTTTTTTTTTTTTTTTCCCCGAATGAGGAACGCGCGTTTCTTTCTTCAAAGATCATCCTTTTCGCGAGCTGTCCTTTCCGCATGAATTCGCAAAATTTTGTGCGTCGTCGCGTTATGGTTCTTTTTCGTTTGCTTTTTGGCATTTGTTCCGTTTGACTTTTTTCCCGTTACATTACGTAAAATGTTTTTCCTTATTTATTGGTTTTTCTCAATTCACTCCACACCCATTGCGCCATTCCGAATCGCTAAATTTACGCAGATCTCTCATCATTCGTGAAAGCAGACGTACATTGATACACACGCGTAGAAATGCAGCATGTGGCGCATAAAACTTTTCGATCGAGAGGAAAAAGAAAGCTGCAGTGTTTTTAGTGGGTTAATGTTTACTACATACTACATACTCTATATGAATAATCCTTATTAAGTACACGAAAGCATAGGAAATAAAATGTTCGTAGGCATATAAATAAGGTAGAAAAAGAAAGTAGCGGGGCTTTCCTCCAGATGCAAAATTCAAGTTTGGTCTATCCCTTCTCTACATTATTCTCGAGATATCTAGCTGATCGCCAGTTATTTAAAAGAAAATCGTATCACGCTTTTTGAAAACTGCATACATCTTCTGTTTCATTCTCGAAAGAGGCAGATAAATCTTTGTAAGGATACGATTTTTTCCGTAATTATTGGCGTAAGCGTAAAGATTTTCAATTTAAGACTTTTTGATCAAGGGCGAAAAGGAAAGCGTCGTTTTTGGAATTTCTTTCCTCAAAAAGCGCGCGAAAATGAGCGAAAAATCGTTTTTTTTCGGAAATTTCAAGAATAACTATTTCTGGAGAGAGAGCAACCGCTAAGATGTTTTCTTTTCGAATCATAAATTTAATAGGCGCACACAAGTGAGGAATTGCCATGTGTTACTTTGATGAGCGAAGAAACGTTGAAAGCGAGTCATACTGACAGATACAAAAACAAATCATGCGTATACAGGACGAGGGTGAAGCTGAATTCGTCATTACATTTTACAGCCGCGTTATCTTTCTTTCCACGAAGATACATACGTGTTTCACGCTTTATGTCCGGACTGAAAGAAAGTAAGAACAAAATTGGTACAGTGATAAAGAAACGCTATATTTTTAAACTTCATTAATCATCAGGAAATTATTTTAACACTTTCAACAGATCTCCACTTTCTTCCAGTTTGGACGTACGAAAATTTTTATGGCTAATCGTGCGTGTCGCGCTGTACACATGTTATAAAAAAAAAAAAAGGAAGAAAAAGAAACGACCGATTCTCTCCGCTTGTGACAAATATCTAAGAGTTTATTAACGAGCCAGATTTATCATAAAAATTTATATTATATACATCGATATAGATATATAGATAAATATATGAATATACATATATATGTGTACACATATATGTATACATATATATATCTACACCACATACGCCATATATATATATTTTACAATTTTTTTTTTCTTTGATTTTAATACAATATGTAACAAGAGATAGCAGAATGCGTGAGAGATTGCAGGATGCGTGTGAAAAAGGTGAGCGTGAAAGAGAAAGAGTGAATGGGAGAAAGAAAGGGACAGAGTGTAAGAATGAGAGAAAGAGAGAAACGACGGGGAGTCATATATGGAAACCGAATGGCATTTAAACGTACCTATTACATGTTAATTAATTAACTACGATTAATGTTTGCAGCCCGCAAAGAGAATCAAGTCTTTCTTTCGTACCCTTTGTTTTCATCACGATCGAATGTCACGCGATTTCTCTATACATTACATTGTATATCAAATCATATATGTGCAATAGTTGTTACAATAGACCAATGGGGATTCGAAAGCACTGGCGTCGAGACGCCTGGCGTCACGACGCGCCTACACGCAAACTACCTCGCAGATTCTGAAGCTATAAACGTAAGCGCAAGTCATCTGGCATGATATAGCGCATAATTTGTTGGCCAAGAAATAAAATTTATTTTAACGATTTCAACCGGAAGATACAAGGGATGAATAATAATGTTTCAGCGATCGATACGCGGTACAAAATTGATTGGAATCGATGCAATTAATCAGTGTAATTCTACAAATATCATTTGCCTTTCTTGATTTCGTGTAAATTTTCTTTTTGATAATATTTTTTTTAGAATTAAACAAGAATTTTAATAAAAAATTGATAAAATAATTATAAATCTATACAGATTATTTATATTACCCAGTATGTAACATTATGATCTCAAAGATGAGTTCTATATATCTCTCTCTCGTTGAAAAAATTTCTATTCTAAAATAATAATTGAGAAAAGTGAATTACATATACTTACGTTTGTTGAAGTTTGAGGAGAGAGAGAGAGAGAGAGAGAGAGAGAGAGAAAGCATTGATTGAAATATCACGATATCACTAAAGATTGCAATGACTCCATTCGCAAACGACTAATCGATAATGCCGTTCGCGAGAAATTTACTTGAGACGTTCTTTTCCCTCTGTGGAAAAAAAGACGTGCAGGGGAAATTGGCCGAGGCAAGTCTGTATCACTTTAATTATCTTTGAAACACAGGAGGAAACTGATTCTGCGCTTATCATCGCCAGTGGATTTAGCAAATTTGGATACCGGTGCGAAACGAGACGAGCGGTCCCAACGCGCGCGACACAATTATACTAATAACACAGGCAAATGAACCCCACCCCCACATCCCACTACCCCCTCGTACAATAGAAAATAGTTGCAACGTGCGAGCGTAGCGACGACGATAAACAATTACGAGATAATAGATTATTGCGTTTGCGTGCTCTGCCGGGAGGGGGATGGAGCACTCCTATGCACTCGATACAACCCCCATTTTCTCGGGAATCGATGTCCTGCGAGTGCTCCCCCTCGCGAATGTATATAGTATAGGGTCGCTAAAGTTACGGACGTTTCTCGAGAATTTCTGATATTCTCAATCACGGAATTTTTTTCTCTGTTCCTTCGTGTATTAATTGTTGCACAAATTTCCGTAAAGAGACGATAATAATCAATCAATAATTTAACAAGCAGATATTATTGCGGAATTCCGGCGAATATTGTGTCCCGAATTAAGGAAAACACAGAAAATAGAGGATATAAACAATTTTAATTAATATTAATGTTAATTAATTACAGAGTAATGAGACATCACTGCCAAATGTATTGCACTTATTTCGGGAATCAAGTTCTCCGGAAATTCTTTAAAAAAGTGTCAGTAGTATCGATTTTTCGATAGTATAACGAGAACTTTTTTCTTGAGGGAGAAACAAGGATTATACAAAATATCGATTCGTGAGAATAAAAGGAATCATCGAGAATATCCGTGACGACGATCGTCAGAGCCGACAATCTGTTATATTTCGCTGTTTGCCAATTCGTCCGAAAGTTCCGAGTTTGCGAAGAAAGTGCGAGAAAGCCGAGTCGCATGGAAAGTGGACCATGAGTACTTTGAAAATCCGGGCTTGTTCAAAACTGCTTTCTCGGAACTTCCTTCGGGCTTTTGGCGCACGACGATTTGTTATTATGCCGAAATCTGTTAGTTTTTTGTCCTTACATATTAGTGTTGAAGAAAAATAGAAATGCCGTTGTGTTTATCTTATTTTTTCATCTAGTAAGAATAGAGAAAAGTAGAACACGAGGAAAAGCCAAGGTAGAAGTCGGCGACTTTTATCGCGCACTCAAATGATAAGAGAACCTGGAAAAGGAGATATTCAGTGAACACGGATGTACGCGCATATTTTTCTTTTTGTAACATTAACGCGCCTGCGAACTTCGGTCCTCAATCGATCCTGTGAATGTGAAACATACGTTGTTCAAATAGGAATTTTCCACTTTTTTAAAAATTCATATGCGCTTGTGTACATATTATCCGTTGTCGAAATTGTGCAAACAAACGTTAGATTGCAGACAGATATATTTAATAAGAAGATCAATAGCAATAAATGCTTGATGCACCAATAATTGAAACAGTCATTTATTGCAATTGATTAATGACTGCACTAGTTGATTTTATCATTAGAGACTACATTAATATTACATTTTTCTTGTTTTTTTTTCTTTTTTTTCGATTACTTTGATCAATAATGCAATTTAATCAGGGTAAAGAGAGGATCGAAGCGAAGCGTGTGCGGAAGCGAGTATTGGCAAACGAGAACGAGAACAATTCCTCACGTAAACGAAAAGAAAAAGAGAAAATTCCGATTACTTAGAAAAATAGAGAGAGAGAGAGAGAGAGAGAGAGAGAGAGAGAGAATGAAAGTGTAATAGATGAACGAGAAAATAATGGGCACATGCAGATGAATCAGGTTTAATTACAAATTATTAACCGTATAACTCTAATAAAAATCTATTTGAATGTAAGCGCGTTAAAAAATGCTATTAAGGAGAACAGTATATAAATGTATAACACATATATGATAAAGAGCGCCAGGATCACGGAAGAAATCAAGTAACTCACGAGTATAGGTTTCGAAGAGAGATCTCTTCTTTCTCTTCTTTTTTGTTTGTTTGTTTATTTATTAATTAATATCCGTTTAAATGCTAAAAACGATGCAAAACGGCCGAGCGAGAGTTAAGGCAGAACAGAAGTGAAGAAAAGATACACATTTGAGGCATTCAAATTTGCATGGAACATTTCCACAGAATTTCAAACGTAGAGAAGCAATCTCGATTTTCAAGTAAAAATAATTTCAAAACGTTTTAAAAGTCTTAATAACGAAACAACGTTACGATAATCTTATATGAAGAAACCTTTGGATCCATACTTACACATCTCATCTTTTATCTGAGATTCTATAGTATACGTAATGTATACTAAATACGCGCATTATCGATAAAAGTGAAATGTGTGAATACCTGAGGTATTAAAAAAATTGAGTTGACCACACCCCCGACAGACTCAAATGTACTTCCCTTTCTGATACTTGTATTAGAAATCAATGATCGAGAATTTTCTCCGTGTCGCTCTGCTCGGTCGGGCGTTTTCGTTTTCTTCCAACTACCGCTTGCTATCAGTAATCTTAATTGTCCGAGAATGGTTACACACAAACGCGCGAGAATCGCGACGCGCGATTCGGCAGACGGAGATATCGAGCTGACAAGATAATGCGAATGTGAGCCTCGAAATCTTTCCGTCACGAAATACTCCCATCGATAATTAACGTCCATCCGTAAATTCCTTCCATCCGTAAACGCATACATACGTGAATACAACGCATATTACAGGACACACACACACACACACACACACACACACATGCGCGCGAGTAAAAATCCTTCGTATGAAAATTTCCCGCAAACCTTTCCGCTTTTTTTCCCTCTTAAACTCTATTCCACACTGTCTCCTTTCTCTCATCAATCCACGCGCAAAAAAAAAAATAAAACAAATTAACACACAATTACATTTGTAATCGGAACAATTTTTCCCAACTCAGCTGAATAATTAGACCGCCGATAACAACAGTTCTTTCTTTCGGGAATGCATTCACAAGGACAAGGAAGTAATGAGAAATCGATGTGTAATGAGTTTATGTGTAACATTCAATTGAGGATTGTATGTAATTGTATATATATAAGTACAATGCAGTTCGTGAGTTAAGATACATTCTCCTTTTTCTACCATGAGAGAAAAATAAATTATTCTAGTTAATAAAAAAATTATCTGTGCGTGTGTGTCATCCCCTCGCCATTGTTCCTTCCATGTTAATCGTGCTATTGACTTTATGAGTTTATTATTATTTACAAAATTATTTTTCTTTGTGTAAAAATGATGTGTGAGATATTTCAATTGAAATTCAAAATATGTCGTGAAAAAATATTTTCGAAACATTTTTTTCTCATAACTTATTTTATTTTATGATAAAAATAATTTTTTGATTTAAATATCCTCTTTCAATCTGTTTGATGAATTTTATCTCTTCCTTTTCTTAAAAATTTGCAACACGTGTGATTTAAGATTTTTTTTTACGATATTTTATATTATATTATTGGTCCTTCACATATCGTGATATAATTTCAATTACAGCTTCTTATATTTAAAAAAAAATTATCTTAGGTAGAAAAAAGTATATGTAAAATTTTTCTTTTCTAAAAGAATTTATTCCACTGCAATTATCATGGAGAGATAAAACAATTTTTTAAAAACAATATTTGTTAATTTCGCAATTAGATAATTTTCAGTCGCTCTAGCGCAAAGAATTAGTACTATACATAACATTAGGGAGAGAAACGATGACGACGATTGTTTCTCGCCTCGGATATATCTGACTAGTGATGGAATAAACGAGATCCGATTAATTATGTAATTACACAATACGCGTTTTTGCGTCGCTTTAACACGCATTACATCTAATATACGATGCGCTATAAACGATCGTAAAGTTATTTGTATCTAGGACAAGTATATACACATGAGTCCATTTAAAGTGCATAAATATTACATTGCGCAAAGCCCATTTACGTATATATAATACCACATACACACACGGAAAGAATTGATGCGGTTAACAATAGCGCCATAATTCTATCTATCGTGAATCGATACTCTGACAGACAAAACTTAGCGTTACGAAATATCTTCAACATTTCCCTTTTGCTTCTTTATCACCGTTTTGCGTATTTATCGGTACGGCCAACGCGGCATATCGCAATTCGATAAGCCAGCTGACAACAAGAATTATCTTCGTCGCTTATTGCTTATAATTAACTCTCATCTACGATTTAGAATATCCTCGACGTCGCTAATCAGCTTTAATTGGCTGCTCTTTTTCTGGATATTATAAATCTATAAAATAATACATAAAAGAAAACTATTCAGTCAATCGCACAGTTAATTAAAGTTATCATCATCAAAAGAGAGAGAGCAAGAAATTTACTGCTGCTGGACTAGATTCGATATCTAAGATTTAAGTTATTGATATCGATGACGTAGAATCGTATAGATGTAATACATTTGTCCTTTTATCACTGGTTCAACAGTATAATAAGCTATAATTTCAATGATAATAATTACGCCATCAGTTTTTACACCAATTTCAATATCCAACAATTTTTAACATCTAAAACAATCAATCCCATTAAACGACTTACACGATGTGAAAGTCGATCGACAATTTCTATGTTGTTCAATACTGTAGCAGATTTTTTTAAAGAATTATTTTTAAGGAATGTAAACGAATATTTAAGCGTTGCTGTCCAAAAAGAAATCTCGATTCTTCATATAAATGCGCAATTTCTTCTATGGACAATTTATTTCTATTTTATAACGCGAAAATGCAGTTTATATCTCGAGATGATCAGCTCTCAGCTCTGAATCTCGACTGATCGCCGATAAAGGAGTGTCAAGGTAAAACGTGACACGGATATCCCAAGAGCAACGGACGCATTCGCGCTAAGTGTTACAGTTAGGTAGGTCTGAGAGCGCCAACCATATCGCCCAGCAATCGCTCCACACTGACATCGCCGACCGTCGGTTTGAACAGCAACTCGTGCAGGGTAGCACGGCAGAGTGCACGCGCGGGTGGTAAGAGCAGCAATAATCGACCTACCCTGCGTGCATCCCTCTCGCAGAACACGGCTACCGTCTGTTCCTGCAATGCCGACACTCGCCCCGGCTCGCAGAGGTTTCGTGATTCTATGAACAATCGGACGATACATCAAAGAGAGAGTTGAAGCGTGAAAAACAAAAATTTGAAATAGACCAAGCAAATTTAGAAAGTCGATTTTGCCGAGTTACTTATTAATTATATTCATCAGCTTTTTAACCAGGCAAAACGGGCTGTATTAAAGTTAAAATAAGCAATCGATGAGAATTATAAATCGTTTATTCCATTCACAAAAAAACGTCGTTAACGTTAGAAACAGATATGAAATTATAATATACTTACAATTAGAGTTATAATTGGAGTTTCAAATGAATAAAGCGAGGGAAGAAAGACGATTAAATGGAAGAAGTGGATGGGGTCAAAGCTTGAATTTAATTTGCTCACCCGCCTTGAAAAGAACTATGGCCTTCAAGCAAGCGTATTCCGAGTGATCCACTCTGAGCGCGGCGCACTTTGCTAAAAGTTCCCTCAGTCTTCTCGCTTTGTCGAGGAGAACTTCCCTCCTCTCTGTCGGCAGATCCATGGACACCAAAGTGGTCTCATCTACGGGAAAGTTCCACTGCGCGGCTGTCAGAACAAACAACTCGCTCCACGACTCTTCCAGAAGGATAGTTTGGTCTCTGTAAGGGAGCTTGCAGAAAAGAACAACAGAGCATGATTACTTTTTTCGCGAGTATAAAAAACTATTGTGCTTACGCATTATCTTTTTAATTGATTAATTCAAATTACCCTATTCAATTTTATACATTTTTTTTTCTTTTATATAAATAATATTTTGTGTTGTTTCGCTTTGATCTTTGTGGAGGGAAATGTTGAAAAGTTTAACAAAAGAGGAAACTTGATTGGGGCTTACTTGCAGAAAGGAATGTATACTTCTCGCCCATCGTACGGCGAAGAAAAGTAATTTCGCCGCGAACTCATAGATATTTTCAGTTGGCAGAAGGGATAAACCTTGCATGGTGTATTCCGATGAGACCGAAGTGATAACTGGCGGCGCCAGGCGAGTGCTTACCAGCTCCTCTATGACAAATAGACAATCCATTTGAATATCCTACTACATATGCGACAACGAGAAACACTGATTTTACATCCGTTCTAGAGTTGGAACGACGATAAACAGCTGTTGAACGTTATAGAAATCAGTGATGAGAAATTCTAAATTATTTATTGTAATTAATTCATACCTTTCGATTCGATTCTGACATCGACAGTAGCCGCTTCTTCGGAGCTGGTAACTTCGTCTTCCTTGGCGGTAGTTATAGACAAGGACTCTGGAGACGGTCGTGGCAAGAAATGTGCTATCAAGCAACATCCAATATTTTTATCACGGAAAGAATAAATATGGACTGAATGAACCGCTTATATTTATTGCTTACCGACGGACGGGGCGAATGTTGGTACTGTGGGTTTGAAAGGGAACAACGCGGGGTACAAGAGGGGATGATAGGTGCTGCTTGCAGGGTGATAGACATTCGGGATGCCCGTATACAGCCCCGAAGAAGTCCTCCTCGTCGCCGCAACAAGAGAAGACGTGCTTCTTGGTGCTCTCTCGTGTTGCACAGCTAAAAAATAATGAAGTTATTGAAATGAAAAAATCTCGATTAGAGATTTCGATTCAGAAATGTATATACCACTATATATTTAGCTACAAACACTTTAATATTGAATGATTTTTTATTTAAATTAATAAACATTATATGTACTGATAAAATTTTTTATAAATATTCCTGTAAAATAATAATATTATAATTATTTAAAATTAATAGATGACTCCGTAAATTAAAATAGATAATCATTACAATTTCACAATTGCATGTTCGTTTTTACACAAGAAGAGGAGAGAAGCGCGAGGAGTTCAATGACCCTTTAATGGCACCTCCCGCCTCTCCCCTCCGTTAATTGATATCTCAGCAATCAAGTGTTTGGATTATCGCTCGACGCATAAGGGGGCCAGAGGTGTTTACAAAAGCTGTGAACGCCAGGCTGCTTCTGACACCGCTCGCCACCGGATCCTGCCGTTCGGTAAGCAGAGATATTGAGTTTCATGCGGATATGTGAACGTAGGATGTGAGATGGCGAAGTGTGGACACTTCGCTTTTTCCAGACCGTTTCCCTTCCGTCTCGCGCCAGCCGAGGCGTCACTGTGCATTGTAATATCCAACTCGCAGCACTTTACGGATATATTCTATTCTACTGAGCGCATCTAAAAGCTCTGCATTGTGTTGGAACGCATCGTTTGCGTATCAATACAGAATATGAAGCTTATCCCGCATGTAGAACGGAATGTAGGGCGGTTAATATCTCTCTAACGTCTATATACGAATAATATAATTTATTATTTCAATTACTTTGTCTTGCGAAGAAATTAAAAAATATTGTTTTTTACAAGATAAAAAAATATTTTGTTTCTACTTTTTTGACACACAAGAATTCCTTTGTTTTTCTTTCTTTTTGCGCAAAATTAAATCAACAAGTGTTTTATTTGACGCCTTATTTCCGCGATTAGCAAAACAGAGATTATAATTTGAAAAATTTTAAGTTTTTTGCAAATAATAGAAAAGAAAATATGATAATCCGCAATCATATGTCGAAACATTTCGATTTCCGTTAAAACTCGACCTGTCAAATTCCAGAGAGTTCTGCGACTGTCAGAAAATAGAATATACATCTCTCGCTTAGCCACACTTCGCAGGATATTTCCGTGCAAACATATCGAGTGCTGCTCTACGGCCTTCGCAATCGGGAGGTATCACAATAATGGTACTTCTTTTTTTTCTAAGACGTGTGGTAGACAAATATATATTATTACAAACGGATTTAGGGACAAAAATCAGATGCTAAAAACTGAAATATTCTAGAATCCATCGCGATATTATAAGGTAAAGGTACAGTTAAATTTATGTATGTACAGTAAAATTTTTGAAGTGGGATCTAATTCTAAAGAATGAAATCTCACTCTTAAAAATAGACAATTGAGCCACTCCTTAGAATGAGATTCCACTTCAAAGATTTTAGAGAGTATAATAATTGTCATGGATAATGTCTGCATTATGCTATGAACATAAACAATCTAGAGACAGAGTTATCCATGAGCGATTCTATCAAAAAATCTAGGAGGAATAAGTGTATATTTTTCTCTCTCTCTATTTATATATATATATAATTTCATTCTGACTTAACTGTCTCACTGTATAATTTTAATCAAAGTTACAGAGTGGCACAGTATATATACAGTGAGATAACATACCTATGTACAGAGAGATAACATATACTACATATATACTATATAGAACTGTACAAAATTCGTCTCTTTGCGCACCTTTTGCTTTCTTCCACCATAGGAAGAATAATACCCGTATTCATAGTCCTTCTTTGAGGAATGAGGATTCCTTGTTCCTTATTTCACGTTTTATAAACCATCCTTGACCAAACAAGGAACCTTATTAGCTTCCTTTTCTCAAGGAAGGTTACGAGTTTCCTTGAGGAGGAAGTGCAGCCTTCATAACCAATCAAACTACCAAATTTAGTTCATCACACTGGTCTTTTTATTTTCGATAGCTTTTAATTTAGATCTGTCGCATCGATAATTATATTCGATATTTTTTTTTTCGGAAATAAACTGCGTCAAAAGTATTTTCTCCTTCTTCGTATAATAAGCATTATGACGAATCCGGTTGGAAGCACTGATGCATATTAAAGCCATTGTACACTGAATTTAATTTGAGTATAAAAATAAAATGCAAATATTTCGAATTATGAAATATATATTTTACCTAACCAGTACAATAAAATATATTGAGTATTTTACAATTTAGTCGATTTCCATGTTTATTTATAAACATATATTTACGTTATTTTGTGTATGTACGATAATTTTAATGTGCATCAGTGCGCAGTGAGTGCGTCCAATGAAATTCTCTATTAGTTTCATTTCCATTATTGTTGCAAAATGCTTAATCACGACTTTATTTAATTAACAATGCCTTTATAACCTTTACTATTCGTAATTCATGATATTAGGATTGCATATACTATATATTATGACATGCTGCCTTCAGTAGGTTCTAAACTCCCTAAAATCCCTAAAATATTCCTTCCTTGAGAAGGCAGGCCTGAGATCCATTTGATGAAACAAGGAGGCCTTGGAGAATCGAGGAATCCTTCATAAAGGCTTCCTCCGTCCTTAAAATAAGGAAGGAACTACGATTACGGGTGTAAGACTATTAATAACCGACAAAACGTACCGTCTCGTTTCATGTTGACCTGAAGACACTTTGTGAAACGGCAAGCTTGGCACTGGTTGCGCCGCGATACATCCACAATGCAGCGTCCGTTCTCTTTGCACACGTAATCTAAATTCCTGCGCACGTAACAATTTCAAGGCTTTCTTTCAATTTCAAGTTTCGCGAGCTGCGAAACTGAGAAATTCCCCGAGAGAGAAAGAAACGAAGCCGCCCAGTTATAATAGAAATAAATAGCAGAGCAATTAACAAATCTATAGGGAGACGAGATCACTTACGGATATTACTTGTAATCAGACGAGAAGTCAATTACCTCGCGTACCTGCGGATAGACCGCTTGAAGAAACCCCGACATCCGTCGCAACTCGGCACGCCGTAATGTTTTCCAGAGGCCTTGTCCCCGCAGACTTTACACAGTGTTTCACCACGTCCGTTCTCGTCCATTTTCGACGAATCTGTTCGTAATGAAAATCGACTTCATGGAAAATATCAATCATACATATAACGCTTATTTCTAACTTACGAAGCGTGCATGTTTCGCATCCCACAAGAACGAAGGACTATAGCAGTCTTTATTATGTACAATACGTTAGTATTTAACTGTAAAAAGAGTTTAAAACAAAACCGGACCAACAAAATGTATTCTACTATTGCGAATAATTAGCATCGTTTATCTATTAATATAATATTCCTTGAAATGTATAGCTCGAGTCTCGAAGAAGATTGCTGAAACGTGGAATCGAACGTCTGAGGGTCGCGCTAAAATGCCGCTTTGAGAAGAACGATATTTCCCCTTGGCACATAAGTGCTTTAAAGTGACGACGAGACGGTAATACGTTGCAGCCAATATCGCTATGAGTCACTGACACAACTACGAGCGTCTCTGCATTATGCATGCGCTATACGAACAGAAATGCATACGCGAAGGAGACCCAGCGCTTCTTCTCATTATCCGCCGTGGGATTTTCTTGCGCGACTTCCTTGCTGGAAGTACGTGCTACTATAGCCGCACTTGAGGCTTCTCCAGGGGGGGAGATACGCGCCACTTTGCATATTGCGCGACATAATGCGATAGCGAGGATCGCTAAACATCGCTCGCGACATCGTCGATTCCGCATCGCTTTCCGATTGCGGTCGCTTTAAGCTCGACGCGAGTAATATCGCGGAGAAGGACTGGCGATTTCGCGCGATCGATCATGTCGCCGGCTGTCTCTCCACTATTTTAACGAGCCGTGCAATATCCGTATAAAACCGTGTAAAATCGACGATTCCAATTTAACGGCCTAAGCGCGATCAGATGCGACGTTTGTGTGTTTTTTTTTAAACGTGAAATTTCTATATTTTATTTAATCAAAATATAGTTTTTGACAGGGACGTTGAGTTATTCAAGTCAAAATTCAGCAGTTCGAGTGTTGACGAAAAGAGACTTTCTGGATGTCAAAAAACGAGTTGCTTTTTATTATATTAATCCAATTCTGATTTGAATTATATTCTATAGTTAAATCCTATTAGAATGGGTTTCTGATGAGATAAAAAATATTCTCTTGACTTAATTTTATTGCAACCTTATATGCAATATAAAAGTAAAAAAATATTAAGATTAGATCAATATAATTCCTATTTTCTTTTTCATTGCTGGCGCCATAGTAGGTTAGTCGTCAGAGATGAAAATGGCGGGGAAAAAGAAAGAAATTATTTGCACGTATTTTATTGTTTTAATCGACAATTGAGGTATAAAAAGACTAAATTTAAAAGTGCTACAATATTAAGGGGGCACTTGGAAGTAATTAAGCAATAAAGTTTTTTTTTTGGTTTTTTTATTAAAACTCAAAAACGAAAAGAAATATCAAAAAATGACAGCAGACAGTTTTTTTTATTGTGGCTGAAATTTCCAACAAAATGAGTTTTTAACTAGATATGTACTATAAATAGAACAGGAGATACAGCGGTTTGAAGATAAGTGAAATTTCTTGAAAAAATGGCAAAAATAGGTACTTTTTCAATTATTGCCATCTCTACGTTGTTTTAGATGCATCAAAAAGTAAAAAGTGACATAAGATAACTTAAAGTAGACATCCTATCGAAAAAATGAGCTTAAATTGAACTCAATACGATTAATATTTCCAGAGATATCGAGCTCCAAAATGGGCACTTTTTTTACAAAATTCGTTCATTTCATATATTATCGTTTGAAGTGTTTTTTTTTTTGTATAATGAATTGATAATTAACAAATCTAACATTAATAAAATAAAAATAAATTGTTTTACATCAACGATGCAATGTAATACTAAGAATGATCGCTTTATCTTATTTTGGAGCACATTTAAATTTAGTCTCTTTATACTTCAAACTGTCGATTGAAACAATAAAACACCTGTAAATAATTTCTTCCTTTTTAAAACCTCTGGCGACTGGCCTATAGTCGGGCATGAAATCGATGCCCAAGATTCATTATAAATTTAAGAATTTTCTATTTAAGAATAAAATATTCGTCTGTTAACAATAAATATGATTATCTCTAAATCGTTCCTATTTTACTATAAACCGAAGAATAACCAGGTTCCGAAAATCTGTTCTACCCTCTAAATTTTTAGAATGAACTCTCACTCTAAAGAGAGTGAAAATTCTAAAGAGCTAGTCTTGTAAAGGAGTGACTGAATTTTCAATCTTTAAGAGTGCGATTTCACTCTCTCCAGGGTGAGCTTTCACTTTAAAAGTTTTAGAGAATATGAATGAAGGAAGGGCGCGAAAAATGAGAATGTAGTAAAAAACGTGTGACTATACAGGACAAGATGTCTTTCTTGATTTTTGGCGCGATGGCCATCTTCGTGAACGCGCCGTAATGGCCGAGACGAAATCGACGAGAGAGAGAGAGAGAGAGAGAGCGAGTCACGAGCGTGTCTCCCGCGCGCGGTCACAAAGTCGAGGAGCCAGGAGGTCGCGTGTCTTCCGAGCGACCCATCGACGGCGGGCGACGGGCGGCGGACCCTCTTTCTCCCGTGACTTTACGTCCCCTCGCAGGCCCTCAGGGCTACCGCCTCTCGCCTGCCCTCCCACAATCACCCTCCGCAGCCCGTCACGGACCCGATGGGCGCCCGGACCACCTGGCCGTTTCCCAGGCTCAATAATGCAGCGCGCCCCGATGTGGAGAGCATCACCCAGGCGGCGGTAAACCACCGTCGGCAGTAAACCCCACAGTCGGTCGCCGCCGGCTAGAGCTAGAGCATCGCCTGGCGGGATGATGCTACAATTTCACCGCACCCTCGAGACCCTCACACCCGCGAGACCAGGACTATACGTAACCACCAGCTCTCGCCCTCTCTTTTTTTCCCCTCTCTTTTTCTCGGATCGGGTTGTAGGGCTGACTTCTTGATAGTCCGCCCTTCGCCGCGCCAACACGCGAGCGCCTTGGCCTGTCATAACATTTTTATTGCCCGATGATTTTATTGCCGCCGTCTTCCGCGACAGCAACCCATGATAGTCAATCTGAATCTCCTTCAGTCGAAGCAAATTTTCCTATAAATGGATGCTTGGATTTTTTCAGTTTTCACAGTTTTCTACGAAAAGTAATCGTACGAAGAGTCATACGTAAACTACGTACAAAGGATTGATTAATTCTGATTTCTTTCATTACATTACATCCCCAATATTGTAAAATAGGAACGAAATGTCACTAATTCCCATTTCTATACGTGGTGTAATTTTAATTGAAAAAGAATCAAAAATTAGTTTAATTTCGATTCAACTAATTCTTGATTCTTCTCTCTTAGTTGTAAAAAATTGGAAAAAGATGAAGAACGAGAGTTGAATCGAGATTAAAGTCAATCTACATTGGTAGAAACGGGCATAAATCGGGAGTTAGATAATTAAAGTTAGCGTAACATCGAAACAATCAGTATGCCTCTAAAAGAGAGAAACGATTGTAGAGAAATAAAGGGAGGTCGTCGTTTTCTGTTCTTTTTTTTTTTTTTTTGTTCACCCCCGTGATGTAGCCTCGGCATATTGTAGCCACGTACAATGTGCCGGTGTGCAATTACACGGGGCGTATTATTTAACCCTGTTTGCACGAACGCGTGTTGTATCGCTCATGCACGCACGTAACATATGTCGCGCTGCGCCAAGAGTCACAACAGGGGTGAATCGGACAAAGTCAGATTTTCCGCCCTTTTTAAAAACGCACAGACCGCGCCGAATGAAACGAGGAAAAGGGGGGGCTGCAAGAGAGAAGATGCGGAGTATTTTTTGTTTAAGTAACTTTGATATTACAAAGGGAGTTTCTTATTATTGTCTTAAAGAGAATTCAAAAATGTTGATTTAAAAAAGTTGAATTTTCAAATCTTTTATAAACATTATTGTATTTTATTTTATAAATGTCATCGTTTCGTGACAATTAAGCGTCGAATCGATTAAAAATCTCGCCGAGAGCTCCCTTGGAAAATAATAATGATAAATAAAGGTAGAGTTTTCTTATGATGAAGATGGACAAATTAAAGAGATCTTATTCTTCCATTTAATTTAAAATCAATGATTCGAATTTTAAACATTTAAAATTGCAATGTCACAGAGAGATACTTGAGGCCGACCGTTGAAAAGCTGTGATGAAGAATGTTTTCTTGTCCGTGTCAACGGATGTTATATCCAGGAAGACAATTTAGCATAAGCCCATCGATCACGCAAAGTTCGACAAGCGCGGCGCAGTTTGCGTTTGCAAGCACTCGTCTAATGTCGATCGGATGACTTTTCGATAGTTTTCGACGGCGCAATGCGCTGCAAGGTGTTGACGGCATGCAAATTTTTTTCCGCGTCATGTCACGTGCGTCCTTTCGCATAAAAAATGTTGATCGATCGCCGATATATAGAGAAAATAGCCTCGTGTCATTTTTGGGCGCAGCTGCGAATGATATTCGTAAGATAGCTTCGTACACCGCCTTGTAATTTAAGTAATACGACAGATCTTCGAAACGCAATTAGAATAAATAATTTAAATCGATAATTGAAATAAATGAAGAAATTGATTTATCATTTTGTAAAGTTTCTCACGTCTGTAGGTGATAATAAAAAAATTTGATAAAAAGTTTCTAAAATGTTTATTTTAGCGGTTTGTCACATCATTTAAATTCTTCGAAAACTCTTTTGAAATGTAAAAAACCATAAATGTGCACGAAGATATACATAATTCGCTATTGAAGTAATAATGAAGTTACCTCAAAGGTTTAGTTTCTACATGAGATCTGTACTTCGCGAACATGCGCATGGAAATATCTTTCCTCTCTCTCTTCGAATCATTCTTTAATATACCGAGGCTATATTTGACATCGCGTGCAAGTAAGTGTGGGCGAGTAAGAATTTTCGTCGTTACTTTAACTCTTTTTCTGTTGTTAAGATAAAAAGTTTCCACCATCGAGAAGCCAGAATTAACTGTGAATTAAGTGTGTCGCTCCCCTTCGATTAACTCTCTAATTTGATTAGCTCCGTTACGAATGCACGCCACTTTATTCACCTACATAAATAATCGGTATAAAGAGGGTTCATTGAGAAAAAAAGCACGTGGTGTTCTCCGTTCCACCGCTGTGACGCGTATCGTAAGAGATTGCTGAGTAAGTCTCACCTGGATCTTTTTTCTAACTCTCTAAAAGATTTTTAATTCGAAATCTTTACGATTTATTTTTCGCATCAGAATCATAAGTTCAGATTTTCATTCAATTATTATTCATGCGCGTAATTGAAAGAAAAGTTTTCCAATGTTTAAAAA
>NW_017305179.1:1923478-1930776 GCF_001594115.1 Trachymyrmex septentrionalis
TTTAAATATTATTCATGCGCGTAATTGAAAGAAAAGTTTTCCAATGTTTAAAAAATTATGTCTACAATTTGCTGAATTTATATAATTTGTTTATGTACAAGAGATATTGTCAAATATCGCGGCTTAAACTTGCCGTTCAAGGTTTTCTCTTTTTCGTACGCCCACTGTAACGATTAATTTTTGATGACCCGCTTCTACGTAAGCATGGTCGTTACGTCGAGTCACCTGACGTGACTTTGTTGTACCTGAGGGTCGCAGTACAATTAACGACTCGTAAGTAATAATTGATCCTACAAAAGAATAGCATATGTGGCGTAATAGATCGTAACAAGTAAACTTTCCATTGAAAATAATTAATTATAATAATTAGCAGGTATCGATGACTTGTAAGTCAACTCTGTAAAGGCTACAAACACATAATTACCAAAGCAAAGCGTGCGATTAAAAATTTTCGAATAAAAATGCTACATTATTTCACTATTTAGCTTTAGCGTGAAATTAATTCAAACATCGTCTAAATAAAAAAAAATCTAGTCTACTTTTGTGCACAGTAAAAACAGTGAAAAAAGATCTGATATAGTAATAAATAATTGCAAAAAGTTCGTTTTTTCTATCCCACTCCAAGTTTCTTTTCATCATGCTTTATATTATTTTTGCAATAATCGAATCAAAATGTGTAAAAAAATGCATTATTATCTGCTAATTATTTATAGTAATTAGCATGTATTATCCAGCAAACAAAAATGGATTGAAATTTTTTTCTCTCCGAATGCGTATTTTAAAGCGAATACTTTTTTTTGGATTTAATTGGATTCAATTAGATTCAATTGGATGCAATTGTATAGAAAAACTGCATTTCCTATTCAAAATTTTTAATTGAACAATATTCGCAGCATACGCAGAAAAAGCTAATATCATTTTTAGATTGAAAGGCATAGAGATACGCTCCATGCAATTCCTATAAATGAATAAAAATTGCATTCAGGATTGAGAAGCATTCATTTTAACATTCATGAATTAATATTTCGGAAAATCTGAATCCATTTCAATTCATTTCATTCAATCCATCCTCGTTTGCTGGGTAATGAGTACAACTTCTCGAATAATATCGCCCAGATTTATTTAACGTTTGGACACTCGAGTACCGGAACCACGAGGGTTCCGGCGATTACTGAAGTTAATGACGGGAGCTGTGTTCCTTTTCTTTTCACCCGATCCTAATTTACGATTAGCCGCGGCACGATCGGTTCCAGCCACGCGCACGTGCACGCTTCGCACGGCTTGACAGTGATTGCGTGACACGTTCGACTAACATTGTACACGACACCCGCGTCGTGGCTGTCAGTGATGGCAGATCTATAAGGGATCGTAATACAATTTTTTTTTTAATGAATTTTATAAAATTTTTTGAATTAATTTCCCTTTTTCTTACTGATATATATTTGAAGCTAAAAATTTAAGAAGAAAGATAAAGGAACATCAAGAACGTTGCATCCGTCTGCAATTACGTGACAATTGTGCAAAGCAACGTATGACGGGGAGAGCCCGTATTCATATTTATATTTTAATAAAACATATATGTACAAAGTACCTATGAAGTTAACAATGGAATGCTTACACTGAGAGAACAAAACTGCAATTATCATAATTTATAGTCATTTTTTAAGGACAAGTATACATTTATAATTATTTTAACCGTGCAAAAACAGTCAATTATGCTATTAATAATAGTCACGCATTCCGCTTGAAAATTTATAGTGTTTTTTCGTAACATAATTTTTATTACCACATAAATAAGTAAGTGAATTTAACACAATAGTTTATAATTGCGGTTAGATTTACTGAATGAAAATGTTTATTTTATTTACCATTTATATCTTGATGTTTTACTGTATTAATATTTGTAATTATAGTACAATTTTTTATGTTTGAAAAAACTATACATACATGGTTATTATTAATAATATTATAGCAACAATAACTACAAAAAGATGGAGTTATTAATTAGAGAATTACTTTACTCTACAATTATAATCACAAATATTATACTAAACACTTTTCTCTCAGTGTTTGCAACATAACGGCCGCATCGGAAGAAACAACATATGAAAAACTATTGCGTGTGGAATCAATATGCATTTATCTCTATACATATTAATAATATTCGCGCGCACGACTGCTCACGGATGCGTATCAAATAAAGGCTCTAATTTGTGCGACGGCGCAAATATAACCGGCTTGGGAAGGTGTGAAATAATATTGCGTGCGAGACCAATACGGTAAATTTTACGTAACAATATTCGCGCCGCATTGCATTGAGGCATAGAAGACCGGATGAAATTTTGCCCTCTCTTTCTCACTCACTCTCTTTCTCTCTCTCTCTCTCTCTCCTCTCTCTCTCTCTCGCTCTCTCTCTCTCTTCCATTAACGTTTGCCTTTTCTTGACATATGCGCCGGTCTGGACGTAATGATGGTCATTGCGGCACTATAATTGCACGCGCGACCACCGGAAAACCGGGTTTACAGGTGCGTGTACTCACGGGTGACCAACAGTAAGCGGCGTGACACGTGTCGCCTGTTAATCGCACCACCGACAACAACACGCTGATTCCGCCGAGGGAGATCCGAGAGAGCTCAATGACGATTAAATCAGCGATGTTCGCGCGGACCAGTTATTTCGACACGTTTCTTCGTTTTTCGCGATTTACTTCTTCGAAGTGACACTTGTGTAAATTTACGTAATAATACAGGAAATTAAATCCTCCTCAGTAAGCAAGAAACATTATGGAACGTTTCAACGTTGTAGCAACGTTACATTCATTGTACGGACATTGTCCGCCGACAACTGGAGGCGACTCTTTAAAAGCACTATCGATATTTCGATTGTAAATTTTAATAGATAAATTTAAATTTGTAAAAAATAATTAAATACGTAATTCGGAAAGGTCTAAAGCTTCGATAAAAATGAAGATCTCCGCGCTAACCGATCTGTGCTTGTTTCGTGTATGTCTTAATGTCTTGCCTGATGCATATAAAATAATATTAGTGTGCACATTTCTTGAAGCGAAAAGTGATTCCGCGAATATAACTTATATGCTACAGTAATGTCATTCGCTAAAAAAACACAAGTAACGCAGAACTAAATTTTATAGAATATTGACAGCGATTTTATATATAAAGTAACGAATGATACAAATAAATAAAAGAATGTAATTAAATTAAAAATTAATGCGTACAGTGTTCCAACCTGATTGTGAGTCGAAACTTGCACTGAATTCACTAAGCAGACTTTCTGAGTTGAATTTGCTGACGCCAAGAGTTTTTGTTTTAATGCTAATTAATCACAAACGGAACTTAACAAGCAGAAAACAAATTCTTATGCACTGTGCTTGTAATTTTTAATGATTAAAAATTGTGATCTTAATGGAAATTGAAAACAAACAGGTCTTTTTTCAAAAATAATGAATTTTTCCTTTCTTGTTTATTATTATCGTGATCTTTTAAACACGAGACAAAGATATAAATTACTTTATATACTTATATAATAAATATGAATTATTTTTGTTATTATTAAGTACATTAACATATTGAAAACTGATATATTACGAAACATTATTTTATACTGTAACCTGAATAGAAAAACACTGCACTATAATATCTCATATCCCATATAACATCATAATTAATCTTTGATTAAAAAAAATATGTAGCTGACTTTGAATATCTCTCAAAAAGATAACAACTGTTACATAATTCTTTACATGTAATTTCATATTTTACGTTTACAAATATTTATTTTTAATTCTCTTTACCCTTATCAGTTACACCAGTCATTTAAAAGCTTCTAGCAAAAAGATATATTGCGTTATTATACAATTGATTACATATTATTGACAAATAATATGTAACCACCTGTATTATTATCAATAAAATGGTACTTACTTATATTAGATCCCAAGTTCAGGAAGGAATTATTTCTTTTTCGTCTCTGATCAATGTGATCTATTAATCTTCAAGGGTTTGCCGAATGTCGCGAATAATGTATAGATGTTCTAAAGTCCCAAATTACGATTGGAATATCATATTTATTTTTAATGTTTGATATATAATGTTATTTGCGTCAAACTTCAATAATGCATTCTCCAAAGAAAACGAAATGTTTTTCTCTGCTTAAAAAAATTGGAACACATTTACATAAATGCAAATCTTACAAATAATACTTAATTATTGATTAAAAATTAGTTCAGCTAATTTCAAGATTAGTTTAGTTAAAGAAATTAGTTTAGCTTGGTTAAATACACTTAAATCAAGCCAAATTAATTTAATTTTGACAATGAATGGCATTACAATTTTATATTCATCACATAACACTATGATTAATTTCTGTTTTTTTTTTTTAATATAGTCAACTTCAAATCTCTCTGAAACCGGATAACAGTTATGTAATTCTTTAAACATAATTTGATTCAATATGATTGGAAACGAGACCGTTTATATTAAAACTTGAAATAACGAAGCGCCTTACCGGTCCGAGTGTTAAGATGTTGAACTACTATATAATATACATTCATTTAAATTGAATTAATTTTCAGAAATAATTTGATTCATTTTACAACGTATAAATACTTTTTTGAATCTTTTACACTTTAATTACAACAGTTATTGCAATATTTAAGTTTCAATCTTAAAAGTCGATAATCAAATTGTTTGTCGTAGAACTTTCTATTACCTAACTCGGAGTGAATTTACACCAGCACGTGATCAGACTAACGTCATGATAACAGTTATCTCCAGATTTCATCTAACAATGCACAAGACATAGAATAAAACCGCACGCGGTACAACTATGAGATGCACCCCTCAGAATTTCACGTCGATTGTCAATTTCACGCTGATTATTCCGATCAGTGTCGCAAAGATTCTTCGATTTCGCTTCGCGGTGATCGCTTCTTCGTCGGCGAGTAAAACACGTTAAACTCGCGTACGCGCGTTGGGACACGTGCGACCTATAACTCGTTATAATTTTTCCCCGTCGCTATCTGGTCGCAGGCTTGCAGTAGTGGCTCAGAAAGGGTATCGGCTAGCGAGGATTATCATCCCCCGGGGTTCACGCGGCTGGGCGGACGCGATGTCCGTCGACGCGAGAATACGTGCGCGAGACGTCGAACAACGACAACGATTGGCCGACAGGCGGAGCCAGATCTCACGATCTTCGCAGGGGTTGAACGAGCGCAACCCCTCAGCTAATTGTAAGTAGCGAAGGGTATCCTCTCCTCCAGTCCTCCACTCTGCTGTAAACGGTGGTGAGTGAACCAAAACGCGAAAGTCAACTCGTACGCGGCTTTTGCCGCCTCTCCCTCCGGCTAATCGCAAAGAACCACCGAAGTCGAACCGGCATTATCGAGCGAACCCTGAAAGGGGTATAAGAGGAAACGAGAGAGAGGAGAGAGAGAGAGAGAGAGGGAGGGAGGAAAAGAGAGAGGATTGTGTAGGGAGGAAATTTATTTTACCTTAGTTGTGTGTGCTTTTCAGCAATTCAATAATAACACGTGATGGAAAAGAGGAAAAAGAAAAAGTTATATTATTTCCCTTTTTTATTTATTATAAAGATTTCTTTTATTTATTATAAAGGTGAGAAAATTCACATGTAACGACAATATAAAATATACATAAACTTAGGTTGTTCATTGTTAGAACTTAGGTTGTAATGTTAATAGTTCAATGAACAATTGTACTATAAATGAATTTCATGAATTAATTTATGAACGTAGATAGAAAGATATTAACGTGTTTTTTATTTAATAAAGTTTAATTTATTATTTTTATAGAATGTTTAAGTACAAATAGATTTATTCTCGTAAATTATAACAATTCATAATTAAATTTTTATTAAAAAAGAATCGTCTTTAAATCGCTCGAAAAAGCCGCAAATAAAATAAGGGTTGAAAATCCTAAAACAGCCTGTATATATGTATATTTTGGAAATAAAATATTCGTTCTTTGAACATATATACATATATTATTTGAACTCCGATCACGTTGTGTAATTTCTAAATCGATTTACACTATTTAGATCGACTTCGATGATGATTGATCCTTAAATAAAGATCTGACAGGTCTCGTTGGAATATACATTTCTGTTACCGTACTCTGGGAGTGACTGTGACATCTGGTAATTTCTCACGGCGTTGCGACGTTCGGTTACGCAAGACAAGCGTAATGGCATATAGTATTTCTTGAATATTTCATTTATTATTTCCTTAGAAATCAATGATCGCCATCTCGAGAATACATATATGCGATCAAGTAACCGTTTTATCTACTAGATATTTTATACCTAATACTTGCAAAGCTTTTTAAAAACAGAAATAAGTCTCGAAACTCGAGGAAAAAAATTATTTGCTTAAAAATATTTTTAAGAAATATAAGCAGGGTTGGGAAAGTCAATGTTTTTCTTATACTAAATTAAGTTAATGGCTTATAAAATTAATAAAATTAAGTTGAAAGTTGAAAGAATAAAGAATTAACTTAATAAAAGTTAAGTTAAAATTAAATTAACTTAAGTTTAAAAAAAAATTAATTTTGAAAAAAATTATTTTTGAGATCAGAATATCCTAATTTTTCTTAAAATGAGATTATTTTAAATAATCCTTACAAATATAGAGTATTAGGCAAATTTTTAATTTTATATCCACATGTAAGTTATTTATATATAATAAGAGTCACACCGTAAGGTGTTTTTGTCAAAATCTTGCGAGAGAGGAGGATATATGTTTGCATTATTTCTCTTTCATGAACCTTAATCTAACTTTCTTTAACTTCTGAAACGACTGTTCATGCATGTTTACGTCTACATCGACTAGATATTTATTACAAGAAATACACATAAAAATTTAGAAAATGGGCAGATGTGCAACTCTATTCTACAATTCTTCATATTGCTGAAATATAACGTTTGTGATACTTAAAATTAGTGTGATTCAAATATAAATGGGAATTGACAAAATCTAGCGAATCAATAAAAACTGGCTACCGTATGAGTGTAATTCTTATTATAAAGTCTCTTATCATAATTGAATTTTTTCTAAATTAATTCTCTAATGTTTTATAGACTTTATCGAAAAAAAAATATTAGCATTAAGAAAGATAGAAAAATTTTTAATTAAAAAAATGTTAATAAATTAAAGTTTAAAAATAACTAAATTAAGTTAAAAATTAATATTTAAAATTAACTAAGTTAAGTTAAAAGTTATTAACTTTTTTTTTAACGTTTCAACTAGTTACTATCTAACCCTGAA
>NW_017305179.1:1930876-1932789 GCF_001594115.1 Trachymyrmex septentrionalis
TAGATCTATCGAATTTAAATTAAAGTTTGACAAATATCCTGATTCGCTTTAAGATTATAGGCAATTTATCATCTCTTGCTTCCTAAAAAAAGATAAAATAAATATAAGTAAAAGCGAAGGAAAGTATTATGATCATTTTGACGGAAATTAAAGGTCGAGTTAACGGCGACAGTGTCGAGTGCACCCAGATACCGAGCTCTCCCGTTAATTTCAACACAGCAAAGTTGTCCTGAAGGGTGGAGAAAGGCAGGTCTGCGTTTGATAGCTCGCAGGATCCGCAAGATCCTCGAGTGCCTCCTCGATGCGATAGCGGGAGCAGAAAATCGCGGTGAAGTGGTAACGGTCGGGCTAATGGCTCGGAGACGATATTTTGTTAAACAAGGAAACCTTTTATCCCTCCTACCGCACTTCGCTGAAAAAGACGCTCGACGCCAGGGACGCTATCTCCTCCAACAGAACTATCACTACCGTTTTATCAATTTGTTGAATTACTTATTATCTATTACGAGCAAATTTGTTAAAAAATATTCTAATCCTTGAGCTAGTGAATCAACAATATTTAAATATTTTTTTGTAATGTACCTTCAAGAATTACATTAAAAAAAAAAATAAAATAAAATTGCCCAATCTTTTTGTCGATTATGACAGGTTTTTATTAATCTTATATTCTTATGATAGATTTTCATGCTTTTAAATAATTTATATTTAACAAAATATATATATTTTTTTATATAATTCTTTTCTATTATTCATTTTATTAGTACGATTTCGCTTCCTTAACTTTACAAGATTTCGCGTAACGCGACTAAGCATTTTCCACTTTTTCAATTCCACGCTGAACCGGCCCTGCACCGTTACTTCGGTTGTCTTGTCACCAGAAAAGGGATGAAAGAAACCGAAGTGTGAACCGTCGACCGCCATGACAAGATGTCACCTGCGGTTTCTCACGATTCGCCCACGTATATCTCGCCATTCTCGCGGATTCCTTCGATCCGCCCTATCTCTCGAATCTTTTCATACTTTCGCCCCTTCGTCGAGAGTCGATAAGTGTGACGTGTCGGCTAGCTCGATGAAGCCTTCAGAGGTTTTCTTCTCAATAAATATAATTTCATTCATTTTCTAATTACTTAAAAAAAATTTTATATATATTATTTTATAAGTTGACTTTACTTTTTGATTAAACTAGATTTTATTGACAAACTAAATATAAATATTTAAAATGTAAAGATGGAATTAATTAATGCCCTGCAACCTTCAAAGAATAATTATTGGAATTATTTATTATTTCGGCAATTACAATTATTAAAAAATAATATTAAATATTTGTAGAATAAATCACCAAACATAATTAATAAACACATTTATGCTTTAAGAATAAAGGTAAGTTTCAAAATCATAGATCTAAAATTATAAATCTTCTTTCTTAAGTTTTTCTTATTTTTAAGACAAATAGAAGATGTTTTCGAACACATTTTGATGATCTCAATTTTAATAATACGTTCTATAATTTTATTTAAAAGGTGATTATGTACAAATATAATATATCCTACTTTTTTAAATCGATGTGTCTGTGTAATTTTATGCAGTTATATATTTTTATTTATTGTTCTTTTTTTATAAAATTATTAAATAGCACACTTTCTAATTTTAAAATGAATCTCATATCAAAATAACAAAAATAAAAAAAAAGTGGTTCCGGCCGGGATCGAACTGGCGACCTTCTGCGTGTAAAGCAGACGTGATAACCGCTACACCACGGAACCTGATGACGATACCTCTCTTAAATAAGATTATATATCACTAAATGTACCAAAATGTTAACATAACATATTGATAATAAATAATCAAATAATGAATTGTGATAACAGCATTATTATCCGGGAAAAAATGTTTCATATATAATTATATAAAAT
>NW_017305179.1:1932889-1934246 GCF_001594115.1 Trachymyrmex septentrionalis
TAATTAAATATATAATAATCGAAAATTAAAATTTAAGATGTATTTTAAAAAGATTAGAATTAATATCTTATAATAAAAAATATCAATAATTCAATAGTCAATAATACTGTATACGTTCAAAATTCAAAATAAAATATTAATTAGAAAAATTAAGAACTGGAATTACTAATAGTTGAAAATATGATGTATTTGAAAATAAATTAGAGGACAATTAATAATTAACACGCTATTTTATTTATACACATATTAAGCGTATTATTTATATAAATTATTGTATATATAAAAACGTCAGTCTGAACTGTACAGAAGAAGTTAAAGGTATTACATATAAAGTCCATGCTATAAACACACGATAAAAATCTCTTACTTCCTAAATTATGCATAATTCGAACCTCGCATTAAATTGCACTTCTCGTGTTCACAATTAAGTATTAATTACGTAAAAAATTATATAATTACGCGGGAGAATAGTGTAATCAAATTTACTGGTCTATTTGAAACAAACTGGGCCGACTTTGAAGCCGAAAGCTTGTTGTGGTAATCCGTAATCGACTGGATAAAAATCGATCAGCGGTAGCTGCTGTAACTTGCTGGTGCGAATTAAGAACACGGTCTCCTCTTTACCACTTCGGCTCTTGCACTCGTCCGCGATGAGGTGAGGTCTGATATTGTTGTACGAGAATTCGTCCCCGTTGTCGCCGAGTAATCGCAGCGAGAGATTGTAACTGCGATTCTCGCCATCGTACCAAGCAACGCTGTTCGTGCACGTATACGTAAAATTCTGATAAGCTTCTTGACTAAGTAGACGTAAGAAGTTCATCTGCACAATTCCGATTGTCTCGTAACTTATCTGGAAAATATGATCAATTTCCTCTAATAAAATTCATAATTTGCAACTCTAGACTTTGTAATTTTATTCATTTTTTTATTTGTTGATCAAACTTTTTTTAACATTACAAGAAGAACACGTCATAAACGCAGTATTTAACTAACACTTTTAAGAATGATAATAACGTTAAGTACAGAGAAAATTTCAGAGTAGAAATAATTAATCATATTGAAAAGAATGGAAATTTCATCGATCTTACTCTAAATCCTCCACGTAAATGCGAGTACCAGTCGGTTTTATTGTCTTCTTTCCTCCACGGTATGCTCGGCATGTGACTACTGTGAATGTCTGGAAAGATGCAAGTTTCGCCCATGTTCGTGATATTACAAATCACACTAATAGCATCGTCTGGCATGCCCAAATTTGGATCGATCCAGTACCAACCTATTTGACAAAGCATAATAAAATCTTTAGTCTCTCTCTCTCTCTCTCTCTCTCTCTCTCTCTCTCTCTCTCTCTCTCTCTCTC
>NW_017305179.1:1934256-1956728 GCF_001594115.1 Trachymyrmex septentrionalis
CCCCTCTCTCCCCCCCCTCTCACTCTCTAAAAGAATCGAATTTTATATAAAATAAAAGAATAAAATTCATGTCTTTTTAGACAAAGTTTTACATTTTTTTAAATAAAATTACTGAGATATGGATAAAATTTAACAAAATTCATGATATCTATTAATAATATTTAATGTCAGAAATAAGAATTTTCTTTCAAGAAGAAAGTTATTGATATCATTTTGTTTACAAAATATATTGGACTTTACTTATAAAATTTGAATACGTGATTGAAATTATAACATAAAAAAGAATAATTTTACCATCCTTAAAATCGGGATGTCCGTAAAACAAGTCTCTGCATGTCCTCGCCGGATTATCTCTGGTACCAATTGGCTTACGCATTAAATGCAATTCCTGTCGTATATTATAAAAAGCTTTCTTTATTTCTGAAAGCTTTTTGTCAAACATCTCCTCTTCATCGCTAAATAGATAAAAAAAAGAATAAAAATAAAATTAAGTTTTCCTCTACAATTTAAAAATCTCTAAAATCTAAATTTGCTAATGCAAACTTATAATTTATTGTAATTGCAAGTATAAAAGTAAAACTTAGAATGTCATAAAAGTGAGTACTTTTGATGTAATGTTTTATAGATTTTTATTTTAGGATTTAATTAGGATTCTTACATGTCCTCGAAAGCATCACGTTTTCTTCTGGCTGATTGATCACGATATATCGATGGTATTATTCTGTCAAAATCGGATTGTCCTATTGACAAGCCAGGCGGTCCTGGTGGGCCTGGCGGACCCGCCGGACCTACGTCACCTCGCATCCCCTCATTTCCAGCATTACCTTTTAGCCCAGACGGTCCCGGTAGTCCGGGTAGACCAACGAATCCTTGTTCTCCTCTAGATCCAACCTGACCAGGATGTCCAGGATTTCCTTTAAATCCTTGTGTCCCAGGAAGTCCGCGATCACCTTTCTCTCCCCGCTTTCCATGATCGCCTTTAATTCCAATCAGTCCCGATTCGCCTCGATATCCTTTAATTCCTCTACGACCTTTATCACCTTTCTGGCCTTTTGAACCAATCGGTCCAATAATTCCAGGAGCTCCAACAGCTCCCGGCATACCTACAATACCATTTTCCCCAGCCGCGCCTGGCAAACCTCTTTCGCCTGGTAAGCCAGACAAACCGGGAGGACCTTGAGGTCCGACAGGTCCTTCAAAACCCGGCGCTCCAGGGAGACCGATATCTCCTTTCTCTCCTGGCAAACCTGTATTACCTTGCTGACCCGCAGGTCCTTCCGGACCCTAGAATTTAATAGTATTAATAAATTTAAATTTTTTTAAATATTTAGGAATACTCATTTAAAATTGTATTTTTAAATATCTAATTACTTTCTTAGTCTTTAATTAATTAAAAATAGATATTATATTTAAAAATAGATATTTTCTATTAAAGGGTAAAGTAAAATTTTTATACCGATTTCCCAGGAGGACCCGGTAATCCTTCCTTGCCAGGTAATCCATCTTCGCCTGGTACGCCAGGATCACCTACTCGTCCATCCTCGCCGTCCTTTCCAGGCTCGCCTTTCGCGCCCATGAGACCGGGTTCTCCAGGCGGACCAGGAAGACCAGGTAATCCAGCATCACCTTTTGGTCCCTCGGGACCAGTTAATCCCCGTAGTCCAGGAAGTCCAAGAAGTCCTAATTTACCTTCCTCTCCTTTTATTCCTGGTAGACCTCTTTCTCCCTTAAGTGCATTACATTATATATAATATTATAGCAAAATTATATATATTATTATTATTATAGCAAAATTTCTAGAGTATAATTTCTAGTATGTATAATTTATATTACCTGTGTTCCCTCTAGTCCTGGCTTTCCGGGAGCTCCTTGCATTCCATCATCTCCTTTTTCGCCTTGACGACCCTCCGGACCGGTCGGACCATCTGTACCCTTAAGGCCCTTGGACCCTCTTGGACCTCGCTCGCCCGGAATTCCTATAGGACCTATAGGACCAATAGTTCCAGGATCTCCAACTTCACCTTTTACACCTGATTGACCTGGTAAACCACTCGATCCTACAGATCCAGCAGGTCCAGTTGCTCCGACCGGACCGTCCTCGCCTTTTGACCCTCGCTGTCCAATCTCACCCGGTGGTCCTTTCTGTCCTGGAGAACCTACCAAGCCAGATTCACCACGTGGTCCTTGTACTCCTTGCGGACCTGGAAAACCCTATATATTATGTTAGTATGATTAAAATAATTTACAGTTTAAAATTATTTTACTTTTCAATTAGTCGTACGTACTATGTCCCCTTGAGATCCTTTGAATCCTTTTTCACCAGGTGGACCTACGTTTCCTTTATCGCCGTCTTCGCCCGGAGAACCAACTGGTCCGGGTGGGCCTGGTAAACCCCGTTGTCCCGGTAGACCGTCACGACCTATAGGTCCAACTGGCCCAGGATCACCCTGTTAAATAAATCTAGTTTATTTGTATATTGTTATTTAATTACATTGTCGCTAAATACTATACTTTTTATTGTTGTAACTATATATATCTGATTTGTATAATTACTTTTTCGCCTTTGAGGCCGATGGAACCCTCATCTCCTTTGTGCCCTTGTTTCCCTTCTGGACCTGGTGATCCGTCTTTTCCGGGTTCTCCTTGAATACCCTTATCACCGGACAGTCCTTGAGCTCCAATAGGTCCCATTTCACCCTTCAAGCCAGGCAATCCCTAGAATTTACAATTAATATTAAATATACAATCTTGTCATAATTAAATATTAAGTAATAATTAATGTTTATTATTAGGTTAAGTAAAAAGTCATCGCGTTTTTTTAAAAGACATCTATCAGTAAAAACCGCAATTACTTTCTTACCAACAATATAAATATATCTTGATAGAGTAAAGTTTCAGCTTTAAAAATCTCTTTTTTAAATTATACGATACGACAATTTTTAATGGAGTTATGAGCAATTAAAGTCAAAATAATTCTTTTATTTAATCCGCGATAACTCAGTAATCAAAAGTCGTAGGAATATTTAAAAAAAACGATTTTGTAGGGAAAGTATCAAGCTTTCACGATAGGTAATCGAAAATTTTCTCAAATTCGTTTTGGACACGTTACAAATCCACAAAGTGAGAAGAAAATTTTTCGTCTTTTTCAGCTCGTAGTTTTTGGTATGTAAAAATTATCAAACTCATATAAACTTAAAAAATGTGATAAGCTTTTAAAAGTAGAGATTTCAAGCTTTAAAACCCTTTTTTTAAATTTGAATTTCATTCATTATTGACGAAAATATTGTATATACAACTTTGAGCTAAAAAATATGCGATGACTTTTTACTCAACCTAATAATATTAAATAATAATTAGTATTTACATCTTACAACCCTTATTTTGAATATAACTAACCGGTAAACCGCTTAGACCTCTTTCACCTGGAAATCCTGGTAATCCGCCAGGACCCGGTGATCCTTTGAGTCCTGTCAAGCCGGCTGGACCCGGCGGCCCTTCTTTCCCTTGTTCACCCGGTATACCGATTTCACCCGGAGCTCCTGGACTGCCAGATGCTCCAGGCTCACCTGGTTGACCAAGTTCTCCAGGTGGTCCTGGAAGACCAATAACACCGGGAATTCCCGGAGGTCCTGGAGATCCTGATTCACCAGTTGGACCACGCTCACCGGGTGGACCTGGTATACCGTCTTTTCCATCGAGACCAAGTGGACCCGATGGTCCCGTGAATCCACGTGGACCTTCAACACCAGGAGACCCGATCTCTCCTGACGGTCCAGCGGGGCCCGGCTGACCAGTGTCGCCTTTTGACCCTGGTAACCCTTCCGCACCTCTTCTTCCACGAGTTCCTCTAAAACCCTAATATTTATAATAAGTTATTCAATTTAATATAATTATTTGATACTATTTGTTTTCCATTTTTAGATATTTTATATGATTGAAATAATTAATAAAATAATTTTAATTACATTTATACTTGCAGATGCAAATTAATTTTGTAATTATAAAATAAAATACGTTTGCAAAATAAAATTTACCCGTGGGCCTGTTGTACCTCGTTCTCCTTGTAATCCGTTGTTTCCCTTAAAAAAAAAAAGAAATAAAAACAATTTTGTCTTTTAATAAGAAATATTAAAATCAATATTAAGAATTTTGTGTATATTTATCAACATTACTCTTTCTCCTTTATCACCGCTTGCTCCTTGATTTCCTAGTTGCCCTTTGTCCCCTTTTTCTCCAGGATTTCCAGGATAACCAGCGTACCCTGGTAGGCCTATCTTCCCTTTTTCTCCAGGCAAACCAGCGGGCCCAGTCTCACCACGAAATCCCTCAAAACCTTTCGGCCCTTCCAAACCTTCAAGGCCAGGAATGCCCTGCGGACCTGTTGTTCCGGGCTCTCCTTTCGCTCCGGTGTCGCCCTTTTCGCCTTCCAAACCTCTATCACCTTTTTCACCGCGTTCACCCGCTAGACCACGTTGCCCCTCATCGCCCTTTACACCTCGAACACCCGGAAATCCCATCGGTCCCTGTAAACCCGGTGGACCTTGCTCGCCTTTTGTCCCTAGAATTCCAGGATTGCCTGGAAGTCCAGGAGATCCATCAGCACCCGAAAGACCAGGAATTCCTGGCTTTCCTTGTGGACCCTTTTAAAAAAGTTTAATTATGTTGAATACAATCAAAATCGTGGTATAATCGAAAATTTTTTATTATACAAAAGTAATTCATTTCTACAACTTACAACTAAACCGATCGGCCCTGGTGGACCCTGAGGTCCAGGTGGTCCTATTGAACCTGTAGGTCCTGATTGTCCCGGTGCACCGGGTGGACCGAGTGGACCAACATTACCTTTAATACCGGGTGGCCCTTCGTTTCCAGGAATACCGGGATTGCCTGGTAATCCAGGAAAACCTCTTGATCCAATAAACCCTCTCGGACCCTATATGAATAAATATTCCGTTTAAATTTTACTTATCGTTCTACGCAAATATAACTTATATTTACAAAATATTGCTTTTAAATTATATTTTGCTATATATTGTACATACATTTTTTAAACGTATCCTTTTAAAAAATAAATTTTAAATTCTAAATAAATATATTTATTTGAAAACAGCATTATCTTTTAATATTCTTTTTTAAAAATGAAATTGTAATAACATATTTACCAATTCACCGGGTAGACCTGGTAAACCTGGAGGACCGTCCTCACCCTGCATCCCTTCGTGACCAGGCAAACCTGATTCACCAGGTTTACCTGAGGATCCCCGCTCGCCTTTATCACCTGGTAGACCTGGTAATCCTATTTGCCCTTGCTCTCCTTTCATTCCTGGCAGTCCACTGAGACCGCGTTCGCCGTCTCTGCCAGGACGACCTCTCCTACCCTCTCTGCCAGGATTTCCAGAACTTCCTGTAAAAAATTTTTCTTTAATGTAAGAGACGGGTTTACAGAAATCTTATAATTTGTAATAAATTCATTCCATAAGATTTTTAGCCTTGAGAAACAGCAATTTAAATAAACTACGAAAGAATTTAAAAATCTTTTAATTAATCTCTTAATATACAATATACATCAAAAATTATAAAAATATATATAAAAATTGATAAGTTAGAAAAAATTATATTCTATTTTTTGCGAGTTACAAACTTGTTCTGTACCTTGGTCTCCTCTAAGTCCAGGTTCGCCGATTTCACCAGGTTCTCCCTTCTGACCTTGAGGCCCAGGCGGTCCATCTGGACCCTGGACACCTGTAAGACCCATCGGGCCTTCTACGCCTCTCATTGCAAGCATGTGTTGTGATATCATCTGCCGCAACATTTCTGCCTGAGAATCCGGTCCCTTTTCGTTGCCCTGTTGATTCAACGAGGGTACCACGAAGACGTTACCTGGCGGACCAGATACACCCGGCAATCCGGGCAATCCATCTCGTCCGGGTTCGCCCTTCTCGCCAGAAGGACCGGGTACTCCTGGCGGCCCAGGAAACCCACGAAGCCCAGGTGAACCTCGGGTATTATAACGCTTTATATATTCTTCGTCGTAAGGGTTATTTGTCGATTCTCCGTAATTCTGCTGATGATTTGATTCCGCATTATACACATTCACCATCGTCGTTATTTCCACTTCGTAAGATGTCTGAAATTATTTAACATCAATATCTGTGAGACTAAGATTTTATCGTAAAACTCATATAATATCTGTCAAATATAATATCTGTCGAAAATATATATATGTGTGTGTGTGTGTATACACACACACACACACACACACACACACACACACATTTATATAATTTCATTTTAAATAATACAATGTTTAATTTAATGTCTTCAAATTATTACAGTAAAATATTAATTTAAATTTTTGTAAGATTATTATAGATTTATTTCTTAAAATCAGTCTTCTTAAATATTAATTTATTCCATTTATTTAATTTTATTTGTTCTTACGGAATTCTTTGTCGCTGATGTCAAACCGTTAATTGTATTTGTTATTGTGCCATGAGGTAGAAAATTCCGGTTATCATCTTCACTCTCGTTTTCTTCTTCGTAATCATCTTCGTTGAAAGATGAATTATAATTCAGTCCATACCTTGATTCACGTTCACAATCTGGCGCAAACGTTGTACAGATTTCGTAAGCAGCATCTGGATTTAGAGCAATTTTCAGCATCTCAAGACTTCCCTGAATAGATATAAAACGATTTTGTCATAAAATTTTACAATTGTAACTTAACTTTTATCATCAAGTTTAATTACAGATCTTACAATCTCTTTAAGAAGCAAACTGTAAAAATTCCTTATCAAACTTGTTTGTGATATTTTTTATTCGATATTATATTATCTTGAATTCTTCGCTCACCAAATATAAATCGCCCTTAAGTTGCTGTCCAATCATAAGAATGCCAGCGATCGTTTTCTCGACATTCCTCCGCAATTTTTTCGTAATATGTCTATTGCAATCGAGAATAATCGTAACGGCATCTCCCTTAATACTAACTCCTAATCGATGCCATTGCCCGTCGGAAGTATTGACATCAAAAGAAATAGGTTCATTTCTGTCGTCCGGATTTATGCTATACAAAAATTTAATGTCGCGCCCCAACGAAAGAATTAACTGTTCTTCGCCACTATCACCGTAGATAGTAAAAAGAACCGACGTGGAGTAATCTACGAATATCAATGAAACAAAGATTTCAACTTACAAGACAAAAATAATAATCTTTGAGTAGTTCTTATTAATAAAATTCAACAGCAAAACTCAACCGTTTAAATAAAGATTCAGGAAATGTTTGTAAACCATTATATTTAAACTAATTTTGCTAAATAAACAAATTGACAAAATTTTGTATATTTCATATGGCAGAATTTTTTAATATCTAAGATCACTTTCAAATTATTTTATACTATCTTTTATAAAAGAGTCTGTACTTTGTTAAATTAATAATATCATTATGGACACTTTAATGAAAGCACAGATATAAGCGTGTCCAATTATAATTATCTGCGAATAATTATGATATACCATTACCTTCGGACGTTGACTCGTTAGCTCTCGGCTTTGCAACAACCAAGATAGAAAAATCTTGTGGTATTCCGGCCGGAAATAATACATTGGTAGGAGCCATCAGAATCGCAGCTTCCATAATATCGTACGCGATCGTATCATCTCTGCAACGACTTTCCGTTCTTCTCACTCCGAAAAGTTGCTCTTGCATCCCCATAGCTTCAATTATATCAGTCACATTCTTCGCTAAATTGAAAAAAAAATTGTAGCTAAATTAAAAACAGCACGACATCAAGTATAATAGATATCTAACGCAATTATTGTTTCTTCAATTTTAAGAGAAATTTTTATTTATTTATTTATTTTTTGACATAACAATTGAATAATTGACACGTGGCTAAAAATAAGAACGGACAGATATAATAGGCACAACTAGAAACCCAGTAACCCGTGAACCTACAAGTCATAACTCAAATCGTTGGAACGAACGTTTAGACCAATTCAAGAAGATGCCACTCGACTGCAACATGCAACTTTGCATGCCACACATACGCATCTTAATTAATGCAATAGAGATCAGTTAGAAACGCAACTACCGGCAATAAATTCATATTGTTCAGAAGAAATGTGAGTTTTCTTCTCAATCTCTCTCTCTCTCTCTCTCTCTCTCTCTCTCTTTCGACAAAAAATAATTTTCACTTAAAAAATTTATCAAAGTTAATTATTATTCAACTTATTTAACTTATGCTTATCTCGCAAAAATTTATTATAAAGATTATATATGTATAATTCATATTACCCTAATAAAATTTAATTATAGAATTCATTTTTGTTCTAAAAATCTTTATAACTGTTCGATAATAATCGTATTTTATCACTATTGCATTTCGGAAACAAAATGAATTTTAATCTATATTTATAAATCCTTCTTATTTTGGAAATCTTTCTATACATTTCAAAACTTGAAACTGAATAACTATGGCAAGAGAGAGAGAGAGAGAGAGAGAGAGAGAGAGAGATACACTTTTAATTACATTAAAAATAAAATAGGTTCATAAGATATAACTACGATCGAGAAAAATTTAAAGGCAAATTTTCGCGATCACTCGACATTTCTAAAAAGCATTAAACCCAAAATTTCATTTTGCAGCAAGACACACGAAGTGCTAAATATTGCTAAATATTGAGAAATATTTCAAAACTTACATGCATCTTGCAGCGCAGCATCCACTGCGTTTCGCTGCAAACCGGATAGGATGAGCAACATCAAAAACAATGAATGTACAAGAAGCATGATCCACGTGGATCGCAGCGTTCTCCATTGCCCTCTCGTGTGGTCGAGTAGCCGCATGATCTTCTCGCGTTGTCAAAACATACTTCAGCTAATTTTCCGATACGTTTTCATACACGTGGGCTCATCAGAGATATGACACACGAGGTCCGCGATTACAGGATCTTCGTGATAATGTGAGATCTTTTTCCGATCATCGGAATGCCTGCTTTCTAACTGTTGTTTCTATTCCTCTTTCTTTAATTCTCAACATCTCTCCTCGAGATTAACACAATACATTAATCCCGAATATGGCTACTTCTCTGAACTATTTCCTCTTTTCTCTTTGCTTATCCCTTATTCAAACTGCGTTCCTCTTACTGTCTAGTTTTCCCCTGCGATGCATAAATGCAACTGTCGCCTCGATGATACTTGCGTTCCATACATGTACTTTTTAGTGATGGTTCCATATCTCTTCTATTAACACTGATTCATATATGACATAGAGGAGACAGATCGCAGGGTGCAGTGTCATCGGGTTAGTCCCTCCTTTCCTTTAGACATGATATAATCGAGAGCATCACTATGAGTTGCAAACATAAATTACAAGAAATCGATAAAAATTTATTTTATAAAACTGAAACTATGAATTTCTAATTTTTATTATAAGAACTTTATGTGGCAATTTTAAGTTTTCTGTTTATTTTCTTTATCAGTTCGAATTAAAAATCGTTTAAATAGCTGGCATAACTCATTTCTTAGAAATTTTCTGTTTAACTGATCCATACATTGCTTCCTTGAAGCAATGGCATTTGCCAAGAATATTATATCACACGCTGTATTCACAATTAAGAAAATTATTTAATTACTTTTATGTGTGAAGAGAGAGAGAGAATATATCAAATAATTATAACATATATTAGATATATTATGTGGAAATAGAATAAAAAACAAAGAAATCAAATAGCTAACTTTTCAAACTAATTTATGATTTTGAATATACAAATTTAATTTTACAGAACATATTTTTGTCTCATTTCTATCCGTTTTATAATTACTCTAAAAGAGTAGATACAAAAAATTGCGTGAATATATCTTTAAGAAGAGCACGCTATATAGCAATTAAGAAGCGTAATGGTCAGTGACCGAAGTATTATAGTTATTATGAACTTTGTCATCTCATATCCCCTCATTGCGCATGCGTTTTGATTAGTATCTTCATATTTCTTCTTCTGTTATATAATAAAGGTTTGATATAAAAGAAATCTCTATTTATCTTAACCAATAATAATTAACATTTTAATTTATATTAAAAATTGTAATTATGATGTTTATTCTTAATAATAATATTTTATTAGTAAATTTATTTTATAATGAAAATTTTTTTCGTAGTTTCTTGTTAATCAATGACAATTTGTTAAATTATATTATCGTTTATATTCAATTCTATCACAATTTTATCATTGACTACGCCGTTAAATTTATTATAAATTAATTTATTATTACTACTTATTTTATTATTTTAATAATTGACCAATATAATCGTCGGTTACATCACTGTGGAGTAAGTCTTTCTTGACCATAACATAAAAATGTTTTTTATTAATTATTATTTATAATTAATTAGATTTCCAGTCATTCACTACCATCCAGCTTTCAAATTTTTTTAAACGGGAATTTTTATTCTAAAATGGATGAATGTTACTACCACACAATGATATCGACTGTTAATTCAACATCGACTTTTATAAAATTCATGGATAATCACAGCATGTTGGAACATATATTGTAAATGCTGAAGAAGGCTAAAAGATTAACCGAAACATGTACAAGTAATGATATAATATATAATATGTATTAATTTAAAGAAATAAAAACTGCGCACCGTTTACAGCGCCAATTTCCAATTGCATGTTTATATGATTTTTTTAGAATTAAAAATGTTCTTTTTTTTTAATATCTTTTTATTTATTTAATCTTCCTGATGTGTATTAATTAATATAATATAAAAATATCTGCCCTACTGTGTTTCCGGTGCAATAACAAAGGATACCCATACAGCACACGTTATCCGAGAGACATACATTCTTGGAAATATTATTATTCAGATGCGACAAAAGAATGTCCTCTTGACATCTTACTATCCGTCACTTGGAGATCTGTGTTATATGGATAGATTTATATGGATAGATTTTAATGATCTATATATTATATATTAAATTGTTTACATGATTACTTTACATTGTATGCACGTAGATATAGATTATTATTTATATTTTACGCGTAAATGCTAAACCTGATAGTCTGCAACATCCCTATACATACATAAACAATAGATTTTACATAAAAGCAAAAAAATCTTGATATAAATAATATAAATTATCACATACAAAAGCAAAATTGGTAAATTTTTACTGTTGATAATTACCGAACTGTTACTAATTAACGATAAATTTGCTGTTAACTTTACCGACTGTCGACAGTTATCTAAATTTATATTTAATTACAATATACCAACATAAGTAATTTTTGTATTAGTTTATCTATTTTCACAGTAAGGGGCAGCACTTTTATGCTTCTCATTTATTCAATCGTTGTTTCATTGAACGCATTCATTAAACGCATATTCAATGAAACAAACACGTGTCGTAGAGAAAGCAGAAAGAGAGAGAGAGAAAACATTTGAGAATAACATTGAAGAACATATAGATTAGTTTAAAAAACGAAGTGATATTTATTGTTCAGTAAGTGAAAAAACGGAGAGAAATAAATGACTATGGCTAACAAAAAAAAAATAAAGGCGTATATGAAAAAGAAGCGGACACCAGAAAGTAAAATAATTGAGACATTGCAGTCTAAATATAACACTGTAAGTAGGCACATTTCAATAGTACTATGTGATGTGACATAACAATTTAAAGGAACATGAAATTATAGATAGATGTTACAAAAACAACAAAGTTCAGTGATCTCCCCTTATCGAGGATTACCTTAAAGGGTTTAACAGAGAACAACTATATCGAAATGACAGATATCCAGAAGCAAAGCATCGGCTTGGCCTTGCAGGGCAACGATATCTTAGGAGCTGCAAAAACCGGCAGTGGCAAAACACTGGCTTTTCTTATTCCAGTACGAGTCTTCCATATATTTTTAACTGTTACAATATATTGAATTCATGTTTAATAAAATGTTCCAGATATTGGAAATTTTGTACTGCAAACAATGGACAAGACTGGATGGACTAGGCTCACTAATTATTACACCAACGAGAGAGCTAGCTTATCAGATATATGAGACATTGCGAAAAGTGGGTCAATACCATAGTATTTCAGCAGGCTTAATTATAGGGGGAAAAGACTTAAAGTTTGAAAGGAAACGTATGGACCAGTGCAATATAATTATATGTACACCAGGACGTCTGCTCCAGCATATGGACGAAAATCCATTATTCAATTGTGTGAATATGCAGGTAATTGTTTAATATTTTCTTTTATTCTTAAATAAATTATATGCTCTTGAAGAAATAAAAGTTAATGGAAATATAATTATTTACAGATATTAGTGTTAGACGAAGCAGATCGTTGTTTAGACATGGGTTTTGAGAAAACTATGAACTCCATTATTGAGAACTTACCCCCTAAAAGGCAAACTTTGCTCTTTTCAGCAACTCAAACAAAGTATATATTGAAAAATAATTTTATAGAATTAAAATTTTATGTCATAATGTTATTGATTGTATTTTATATTTTTATTAGATCTGTGAAAGATCTGGCGAGGTTAAGTTTGAAAGATCCATTGTATGTATCTGTGCATGAACATTCTGCACATACCACACCAGAAGGCCTGCAACAAAGTTACATCATATGTTCCTTGGAAGATAAGCTAGCGATGCTGTGGTCTTTTATAAGAAATCATACGAAGCAGAAGATTATTGTGTTCTTTTCTAGCTGTAAACAAGTAATTATTTTTATATTAATGACGAATTGTCATGAATTGACATTTGATAATCAAAAATTTTAGGTGAAGTATATATACGAAGCGTTTTGCCGATTACGGCCAGGCATTAGTTTATTAGCTCTTTATGGCACTCTTCATCAGCTGAGAAGAATGAATATTTACGAATCTTTTTGCAAGAAACAACACGCTATTTTATTCGCGACTGATATTGCTGCCCGCGGATTAGGTAATTAAATTCTGCTCTGCAAAATATTGTTTAAAATATTTGTAAATTTTTGTACGAAAGAATTTCTTGTCACATTGAAGTATACACTGTGTGTATTATTTCTTTTAGTTCTTACAATTTTAATAATCATAATAACTATAATTTTGTAGACTTTCCTGCTGTAAATTGGGTAGTCCAAATGGATTGTCCGGAAGACGTCAATGCCTACATACACAGAGCAGGCAGGACTGCCAGATTTAAAAGTGGTGGTGAATCTCTTCTAGTGTTGTTACCATCCGAAGAAATGATAATCGAGAGACTTAAGCAACGTAAAATCCCAATAAATATGATAAAGTAAGGTTTTTATGTAAATTTTGTTTTAACTTATTTGCACTCGTTACTCATCTATCTCTATGTTTAGGATTAATCCAAACAAACTGCAGTCACCGCATCGTAAGCTGGAAGCTTTATTAGCGCGAGACGTAACATTGAAAGAAACAGCTCAGAGAGCCTTTGTATCATATATCAAATCAGTTTTCTTAATGAAGGATAAAGAAATCTTCAATGTGCACGCTTTAAACACAGATGAATTTGCCAAGTGAGCATTTTTTAAATTATTCATCATCGGATATGAATCATTCTTGAATATTTCTTCATAGTAGAATTTTTTACAGATCGTTAGGTTTAGCCATACCTCCGAGAATTCGATTCTTACAAAGAATGCAGAAGAAAATGTCAAGTAATGATGTCAAAACTGAAAAAGAGATAGATCAAACTTCAATCAATTCGGCAGATAACAGCGATCAGGAAAATAGTGGAAATAACTCTGACAAAAGTGATATTTCTAATAAAAGTAGTGAAAAAAGAATAATTAAAGAGGAAAAAACTGCTGCTCTTCAGATTAGTAAGAAAATTGAAAATCACTTTTTAAGATATATTATAGATTCCTTATTTTTTATTTACAAAAAAAAATACGTTTAACTATGTGTAATCTATATTTTTTTAGATGATAGTGATGACGAAGACATATTAACTATAAAAAGAAAAAATATAGATATCGATGATATTCCTATGACAGAGAATGAAGATAAAAATACTTCAAACAAAAAGAAATTTATAACAAAAGTTGCACTCGCTAAGAAGATTCTCAAAAAGAAGATTATACCTAATAAAAAGACTATATTTGATGATGAGGGCCAAGTAAGAATTTTATACTATAAATTATTACATATTCTATTATACAACGTAAATTTATGGTTTATAATCTTATTATAATTTTGAGATTAGCAAAAGCTGAACTTATTTGTCTACATTAATTTTTTTTCTAATCGTTTATCTGCATATGAGAATATTTATGTCCCAGGAATTAGTTGATTCTGCCAAAATAAAAATGTCAGAATTAGCACGGCAGTACGAGAATGAAGTCGATTCTGGAATTAATATCGAAATGGCCAAGCAAGTTTTACGCGAAGAGGATCAGTTCGACAAACAAAGATATAGAGAAAAGAATAAAGAAAAACGCAGAGAGAAGAAGAGGAAACTGAAAATTAACAAGAAAACGGAAACAAACGATGAAGAGAGCGAAGATGCAGACGATGATTACGATACCGAAAGTGAAGCTAGTGATGGTCCAGATCTTTCATGGTTACCTGATCCGGATAAGATATATGGCAAACAAAATGGAGACGAAAAAATATCGTCTTCTAACGAGTCTGAAGAAGATCAAATATCTGAGGAAGAAAGCATAGCTCACAAGTATATAAAAATCACATAATTTATACTTATATATATAAACTATGTTGGAAAACTTAAAAATTTAACTCTTTCTGTTATAGCCCTTTCAAGAGAAAATTGATAACGCAAGAGGAATACAAGGGGATCAAGAAGAAACAAAAAGTATCTAATATTGCTTATTTACAAGCCGATGAAGAATTAGCATTACAATTATTACAGAATTAGTACAAAGTACTTTAGAGAAATGTAAATTTTTACATTTTATTTATGAACGTGGCGATATGTACACTTTACAATATAACGATTATCTTAACAGTAAAGTGTAATTTTTTTACATTTTGTGTCAGTTTTAATTCAACTAGATAAAATTGTACTAAGGCGGCATATGAATATTTGTCAGCTTAATAAATTATGATTATTTTTTCTTACGCACGAATATCAGTGAGTATTCTTTGAATGGTAAGGTGTAACAAGTATTTTACATTTCATACAAGTTACTCTCACAGTGATAATATTTGGTAAATTCATCTATAGGAACTGCTACTACTTACAATGTACAATAAATATTTTACAAAGTTCCAATTATTAAACAAATTATTAACTATATTACAGAGCATATTTGCGATAGGAAGCCAAAATGCATCCAATTATTTAAGAGCAATGATTTTATGGAAGAGAAATATTTCGCAGTTTCGAGCCAATAGATGAAATTTTGTTTTCGCATATTGTCGGAACATTCCATATTCAGTAATTATCCTAACTAGCTTATCATACATATCCTTTATTTTATCTCACTAGAAATCACACAAGATTCTTGGTATGTATATATATATATATATATACTTCGAGCTCGCCACTTTCCATAGACAGTTGCTACAAGAGATTTTTAGCTAGAATAATTTTCAGTCTTTTTAAGTGGTTGCGATTTTGATGTGTTTCAAAATATTATCAACGACGTCTCTGCTCGTTGCAGTGCCACCGAGATCGCGAGTATGTATTCCTTGATTAATAGTTTTGTTGATTGCATTCTGAATAACAGAAGCATGATGTTTGTGGCCTAAATGACGCAACATATCCACTGCGGCATTCAGCATCGCAATCGGATTAGCGATGTTCTTGCCAGCGATGCTGGTACCGGTGTTACGAGTGCCTGGCTCGAAGATCGTGTAATGGTCGCCGTAGTTCTTGCCAGCTAATAAACCGGCACCACCCAACAAACCGCATACCACATTCGATACTATGGCACCATACAGATTGGTCGTTAATACAACATCAAACTGATGTGGATTTGATACAAGTTGCATGCAACAATTATCAATAATCATATCGTTGTGAATGATCTCCGGATAATCCTTGGCTACCTGCCGCGAGATTTCTAAGAAAAGTCCATCTGACAGCTTCATGATGTTCGCCTTATGAACTGTTGTAACTTTCTTGCGGCCGTTCCTCTTGGCGTATTCAAACGCATAACGGGCGACACGTTCAGAGTTGAAATTCGTGATGACTTTCATACTTTCAATGACGCCGTAGACGCTCTCATGTTCCAACATGGAATACTCACCCTCGGTATTCTGCCTCACAATAACAATATCGATGTTCTTCTGACGTGAGTTTACACCCGGATAAGATACACAATGTAAAACATTCACATAAAGATCGAGCTCATTTCGCAGAGCAACATTTCTAGAAAGGACACCAGCTACTGTACTGCGCGTTTCTATGTTTCCCTTTAAAGCTACTCCATTTCTGCGTATTGATGTAATTGCAAAATCTAAATCGGCATTGTCATCCGCGTTGGGATCGATCTCGACATCTTCAAAGTCCACTGGTACGCCAGCATATTTAAAAACCTGAAACAAAGAAATTGTAAATATTATCTCTAATATATCAGGTTTAGATAAGAGATTGATGAGAAGAGATTGCTCCTTCTATTTAATGTATTCTTGCATTGTTAAGGCCCAATTCTACCACTATATTTAATAGTAAGATTAACTGTAGGACCTCTTTCACCAACTTTGATTACTATTAATCGATGGTTAACTCAATCATGCGTAAACAGTTTGTCTTAAAAGAGAGAGACATTTTGATACATTCAATTGCTGTTGATACTTCTGTAAGTTGATTGTTGATTAATTTAATAAAAAGTTAATGAAAGAAGCCCTATATCTCAGTTTAACTTACTATTTATCTTTTTTTAATTTTTAAGGCCAATGCACAGACCTTTGCATAATGCACAATGCACAAAGCATAAGAAAATCAACCAATCAGAGTCTTTTATTTCAAAGAAAGGAAGGAGATAAAAAACTTTAATTGGTTCATTTTTTATGCATTATGTATTATGCATTTTTTATGTATTATGTATTATGCAAGACTGCGCTCCCCCACCTTTAGAATTAGAAAAAGATAAAAAATAAATTAAACGAGATCAAAGTTAATCTTATATTAGTAAAACCAAACCTTAGAGCCATCAATTCAAGAACGATGATCTACGCACTTCCTTTACATAACCCATCAACTCCGGTCCAATGCCAGCTCCAGGTAGCATGGTAACAGTGTGTCTGCCACCGTAATGGGCCTTTGGTATGGGCATCACTTTCTTGATCGTGGGAGTTTTATGCTGAATATCAAAGCCTGACAGAGATGCGCACCGATGACTTTGAAATATCACGGGCTTGGGTTTTAGATACCTTAAAACCGAGCGGGCAGCCATCTCGCTGTGTTGTTTCGCTGTAAACATAATGAAAATCAATCATTTAATCTCTAAAGTTAGCTCAATGCGTATTATTATTTAATACATACCGTTACCTTGACAAATGCTATTTTAACGACTTTGATGCACCCAAAACTCCGAGAGACCCTGCCACTACCACGCCACACCACGCCAGACTCACCAAGTTCATCAAACAAAACGCGACAGTTAGCACGTGATATTTTAATACGGTTCACTTTGGCACTACAAATGTTCCGAAGCGTTTTCTGATCGGTCAGTCAGAATTTTCCTATTTTTTATGTATTTTTATTTAGTCATGTGGACTGCAAATTTTTCAAGCGTATTGATTAACTATAGTACAAGATAGAGAATTTCTAGAAAAATTTGAAAACTCTTCTCTACTTTGAGCCACTCAATTAGCTCAGAGCAAGAGAAGAAAAAAAACAAACCTTCAAGTTAACTTGAAACTTCGTACAGATACGGACACTTTGCACCAAGAGACATGTTTTGATTCTCATTGAATAATGGGAAAAAAAAAAATATATATATATATATATATATATATATTGTTCATATTGCAAATTGGCTAATTTAATATTAAATAGTAAATAAAAAAGTAATAAAAATAATTTTTAAAAAATAATTATTTTATTGCGAAAAATATTACCTTGACTGAGAATTTGAGCACAGATTCTTGCATAATGCATAGTACATAAGACATAAGAAATCCAACCAATCAGAGTTCTTTATTTTATGGAAAGGAAAGAAATAAAGGACTTTGACTGGTACATTTTCTTATGCATTAGCCGGTTCTGCATTAGTTGCAAACTCGTAAGTTTATTGCGACAGCCAATATGAAGTTGATTTCAAAATGCTTCAGATTGGTTGTCGCAACAAACTTGTAATCAACTTGCAAGTAATGTAGAACTGGCTTTACGTGTTATGCATTATGCGAGAGTCTATGCTCTTCGCTTTAAGCTGCATTTCTTGCACAATTTAGCTCTTCTTTTGCAGCTAAACAAAACAGACCATTGACTCGGAATCAGGTCGAGTCAGTAAATCGAATATGCTATAAGAATTTCAACCTATCATGTATTATAGAATACACAGTTTCTGATAGGTTGAAATTCTTATTCTCTGTTCTCTGTTCCTTTTATTGTGCAGAGCCTCATATTCGTCAATTTCTATCACGTGACTTATTTTGACGCCGAAAATGAGCATCGAGAGTTTGCAGAAAAAGGCACCTTAATAGTATCTCGTCGGTGATCCAATAAAAAAATTCCATGTATCAATGGCTACGTTCAGCGGACTCAACAGTTGAGTGAGCGCTCGCTGTTATTGGTGTATTCTTTTAGCTCATCTAATCAGAAGTTTAAATCTAGAAGAATACACCAATAACAGCGAGCGCTCAACTGTTGAGCCCGCTGAACTGTTGAGTCCTCTGAAAGCGCCCATTGAGAACCTTCTCCTTCTCTCTCTTTCTCATTTATCAACACAAAAGTTGCAAGAATTTTGCAAAAGTTTTGAATAATTTCAAACGATGCGAAATTTTGAAGCAAATCCTATAGGAACATTGCGAAAGGCAGCCGTTTTTTCCTACAAAGAAATTTTCATGCCAACAGTTTGGCCAGACTGACTTTTTCGCGGCAATGACTTCGGAGCCACTCGCAACGAAAGATTTAGAGAGAGAGAAGGCTACATCGAGGTGATTTAGAGTTCGCGATCCTTGTACATTGAAACAAACCCAGGTGAGTTCCTTATGTTTTCGAATACACTATCGAGCTCGCAAATGTCATCGACATTATACGGGACACAAGCAATGTCGCGATTCTTAAAAAGAGAAGAAGAGAAACACCGGCGAGCGCGTCGCCGCTAATGCCGCCATTTTAGACCAAGCCGCGGCGTATCTTGCGACATAATCATTTTCAAGCAATCACGTCGCGGCTCGTCGCCACATATAATTCCATGTCCACCCCGTTCGCCGTCATCCTAATTCGCATTGCGTTACAACACGTTACATGTTGGAGTCGATTTAGCATGCGACCGCGTCGTGCATCATACTGCATCATACCAGTCCTACGCCGCGCCGGTATAGAGTCTGCGTTCTAGCGCAATTTCTCGTCAGTTCTTTTATTTACAATACTGAAACGTGCGATCAGATGAAAGCTTATCATATTCTTACACAACAACAAAACGACTAACAGTTCCTCGCTCTGAAATGTACTTGTTTTATATTGTTTGTATCTTTATCCGATTTTAGGCTACTGATTTCTTTTATCTCCGATGGATATCTTTCTAAAGCCCAATTGCATCAATGTTACTTTGACTTTAAGCGAGACTTAAAACTCTATCTGTCTCATTTTAAATCCAAAAAGAGACAGACAGAAAGAGTTTTAAGCCTCACTTAAAATCAAAATAACGTTGGTGCAATCGAGCCTAAGAGTTATATTTCCTTCTCCACTGCAAGTGTTGAAAATCTGTATTTCATGTTACATATACTATATGCTGTGTTCAGCAGAGAAAGCAGCTTTGCAATTATTATAAACTTCTTCAGTATGATTGGTTTATACATTTAGATCCATAAGGAAGCAACAGCAAGAACCAATTGTATTGAAGAATTTTTTTATAATAGTTATAAAGTGTCTCTCTCTGCTGAAAACCCATAGATTTTCATTACTTGCAGTGAACAAGCACAAGCAAAAGTGTACTAGTTCAGCTATGAAAAACAGGCCTTATGTGGATGTTTTTCTTTTTTTAATTTTTATAAGTATTTACAAAAAGACTTATTTCATTTTTACATTTGCAGTATATACCATGAGCAAAGTAAAGGATTCTCCAACGGATAATGAGACGGAAGAGGAATTTAGTGTGGAGAAAGTCTTAGACAGAAGAATCGTGAAGGGAAAAGTATGTAAAATCTTATTACATGATATCTCATCATTTAATATAAGGTGTCATTTTAATTTTTAAAAAATTGTTTGGATTACAGGTGGAATATTACTTAAAATGGAAAGGATATTCCAACGACGAAAACACATGGGAGCCAGAGGAAAATTTAGATTGTCCAGATTTGATCGCTCAGTTTGAAGAACAACGGAAGAAGAAGGATGGAAGTGCATCTGGGAAACGTCATGAAGAAAAAGAACAAAAGAAACGAAAAAGCAACAACACACCGACGCCCACTCAGGCCAAGAAAAAGGCAGCAGTGGAAGAAAAGAAGCTGGAAGGTAAAGGGAAGCATCGAAAATTTTTGGTTCTTATTTATTTTTAGTTTTTTTTGTATCATTTTCCTTGTTTTTTAAAAAATGATATCAAAATACTTGAAGCAAACCAATATTTCAATGTATTATGAATATGCCTTTAACTTTATAGGATTTGATAGAAATCTGGAGCCCGAGCGTATTATCGGAGCGACAGATTCCAGCGGTGAACTGATGTTCTTAATGAAATGGAAAGGAACAGACGATGCAGATCTGGTACCTGCACGCATTGCTAACGAAAAGTGTCCACAAATTGTGATCAAATTTTATGAGGAACGACTCACATGGCATAGTCCAGCTCACGATGACGAAAACTCGACGAAACCTGACCCGGAGTAGCGCCCAGCGTTTTTTCATGATTTATTTTTATCATTGCAAAGTATTTCCCTGTAACAATTATCTTAGGTTATTTACGAGTTTTTTAACTTTTGTAGGTAAAAAATAAATATCAAAGATTTTTCGAATATTAATATAGAATGATATAATGTAGGAGGAATTGAAGAAAGTTCAAAGATTATTTTAAAGAAAACTACGTACATTGTCACCACTTAATAATATGTTTATCTTTGAGTTGTGGAAACGTGAATTTTCAAACAATTACATAATTTTCACCGACATATCTTAAAATGTATTACTTTTTCATAGATAATATCTTTCAATACATAACATATTTATTAAAAATATATTTTAAATAGCAGTTTTTTTTTTAATAGCATAGGTTCTTTCTAATTATTTCGTTCTTTTGTATTTATCATGTGTAGTCATATAAAATGTTAATCTATTGCACTTACATAAATTATCTAGCTATTTTAATTACTTAAAATATACGCGATCTACTGTTCAAATAAATAAATTAAAATTGATAATTATGTGTAACACATAAAATAATTTTAATTATTAGTAAAACAGGAATTTAAAAAATAATATAGGGAAAAAATTAGTTTTTTGCTTAAATACTGGGTTTCGCCATTCCAGCCATTTACAAGACTGCTAATTTGATTGCAATTCCTCAGAGTTTGTAAGAAATAATTTACAATAGTGGCAGATGAATTCTTATAATCATTCATTTCTTTTTTTTTATATGAAATTTATTATTTTTCTATATCGTTATTTAATTTTATCTATTAAACATTAAAAAATTTTGTCTGATTCAAATTAAAATATTACATTCTAATGGTTGATTACTTTGACTATAAAAAGAGAATTCATATTAATGAGTTCAATATAAACATTAAATATGTTTAACAATATTGAAATATTAATAGGCTTGCAAAATTAACAAAACATAAGACATGTCAATGAGAGTACAATGCAGATCGCAACGCGCAATAAATTTAACAAATTATAAAATTGAGACATACATTTTAAATTCTAAATACAAAATTTCGTACGTTTCTAAGTGCAATAATGGAAGAGAGGAGAGCTCATCGGAGTACCGAATATCTGTTGATATATGCACAAGTCTGAAAAATGTTGAATTCAGTACTAGTTTAACCGTTCAGTTCACTAATGGTTTAATCGTCTATTTGACAAAGGATGTGATTGGTTATTTGAATCTTATGTTCGCTGAGGATGACTCCAAAACGGATGAGTCACAATGTACGAAATTTTGTATTTAAAATCGTAAGTTTTATAATTTATTAGATTTATTACGCGTTATGATCTGCATTGTACTCTTTGGCCTGTCTCATGTTTTGTTAAATATGTTTATATTGAAAATAAATTGTTATGCACAATAATGACATATAAGCAAAATTATAATGATTATAGTATTATAGTGCCACAAACACCATTTTGCCTCAAAATTTCATAAAGAAGATAAGTAATTATATATATATA